>NC_091981.1:134911603-135211603 GCF_044704955.1 Pristiophorus japonicus | reverse complement strand
TTATATATAACTCTATCCCAACATGCTATACATGACTGTAATAAGATATGACCTGTAACCACCCGCATACCTTACCACTGAGGCTGCACTTGCAAGAGACAGGTATATAAGCACAGGTCTCAGGCAAGTGCAGCATTCGAGAACTGTGAAATAAAGGTGCAGATCCAGAGTGACATTGACTTCACTACATGCCTCGTGTGCATCTGTGCTGAGGGGACAGGACTTTACACCCTGAGTAACTATAATAAGAACATAAGAACATAAGAAATAGGAGCAGGAATAGGCCATTTGGCCCCTCGAGCCTGCTCCGCCATTCAATAAGATCATGGCTGATCTGATCTTGGCCTCAACTCCACTTCCCTCATAACCCTTGACTTCCTTATCATTCAAAAATCTATCTCCACCTTAAATATATTCAATGACCCAGGCTCAACAGCTCTCTGGGGTAGAGAATTCCAAAGATTTACGACCCTCTGAGAGAAAAAATTCCTCCTCAATTCCGTTTTAAATGGGCGACTCCTTATTCTGAAACTATGTCCCCAGTTCTAGATTCCTCACGAGGGGAATTATTCTCTCTGCATCTACCCTGTCAAGCCCCCTCAGAATCTTATACATTTCAATAAGATCACCCCTCATTCTTCCAAACTCCAATGATTATAGGCCCAATCTGCTCAAACTTTCAGCATAAGACAACCCCTTCATCTCAGGAATCAACCTTGTGAACCATCTCAGTACTGCCTCCAATGCAAGTACATCTCTCCTTAAATAAGCAGATCAAAACTGTATGCATTACTCCAGGTGTGGTAACAATGCCCTGTAGTGTTGTAACAGGACTTCCCTACTTTTATACTTCATCCCCCTTGCAATAAAGGACAACATTCCATTTGCCTTCTTAATTACTTGCTGCACTTGCATGCTACCCTTTTGTGTTTCATGCACAAAGACCCCCAAATCCCTCTGTATTGCAGCATTTTGTAATCTCGCCCCATTTAAATAATAATTTGCTATTTTATTTTTCCTACCAAAGTGGATAACTTCATCTGCCAAAAAATTTGGTCACTCACTTAACCTATCTATATCCCTTTGCAGATTATTTGTGTCCTCCACTTAAGTTGCTTTCCCACCTATCTTTGGATAGAATCAGCAACTTTGGCTACATTACACATGGTCCCTTCATCCAAGTCATTAATATAGATTGTAAATAGTTGAAGCCCCAGCACTGATCCCTGTACTCCCCACTAATTAATTACAGTTTTCCAACTTGAAAATTACCCATTTATTCCGACTCTCTGTTTTCTGTTAATTAGCCATCCTCCATCCTTGCTAATATATTACCCCCAACCCCATGAGCTCTTACCTTGTGCAGTAACCTTTTATGTGGCACCTTATTGAATGCCTTCTGGAAATCCAAATACACAACTACTGGTTCCCCTTTATCCACCCTGCTCGTTACATCCTCAAAGAATTCCAGCAACTTTGTCAAACATGATTTCCCTTTCATAAAACCATGCTGACTCTGCCTGACTGTATTATGAGTTTCTAAATGTCCTGCTACTACCTCTTTAATAATGGATTCCAACATTTTACCAATGAGAAATATTAGGCTAACTGGTCTATAGTTTCCTGCTTTCTGTCTCCCTCCTTTCTACATGGTTAAGCAGCATGTATAGTAACTGCATTATATTGCAGTTGAGAAGCAAAGATTAGAGACCTGTTAAGATGATGTTATACTGCAGTTTTGCAGTGTCTGTAATTTATTTTGATAATAATATTTTATTTTGGATTTTACATTTTTACAACAAACTGTGATTATAGATATATTGGCCTGGCTGTTTGGAAGCAGAGTGGGCTTGGAAGCAGTCAGGAGACCTGGGAAAATGACTGGGCCTGATTTGCATGGGTTACCTCTTTTTCCCAGACACAAGATTGGGAGGCTAGCTAGCTGCAGATCACAGACAAGAGGGTGGGATGGATTGTGTGGGGGCCCGTGGGGATGGCTGGTGGTGCACAGGGAAGGCCAGAGTAGTGGGACAGGGGGGATGTCGGGAAAGATCGAGGCTGGAGCAGAACAATTGGGGGCTGGAGGAGTGGGGGCAGGGAGCAGGGGATGGGGAGTTGGAAATGATCAGGTGTCAGAGCAGCTGATCGCAGGGCCCGAGGAGCGGGGTGTGGGGGTGAGGGAAGGCTGGGTGAGTATTGGAAGGCCGGAAGAGTAGGGGTGGTAGCAGGTGAGCATCTGAGGAACGGGAGCAGCACAGGGTGAGGAGGGGCGGAGGGGGGTGGGGGGGTGACAGGAATAGCAGATCAGGAGGCCAGGAGCAACACGAGGAGGGGGGGGGGGGTGTAGGGATAGGAGCTGCAGCATGGGGGACCAGAGCAGCATGGGGGGGTGGCTGGGGAAACCTCATGGGGGGGTATTAGTGGCCTACGGGATGGGGTTCGGAGGCCCGGGAGTGATCGCAGGCCTCTTGGGAGGGTCTCCATTCATGGGGGTTGGGTTAGGCAGGGACTCTGGATCCAGGAGATAAGTGTAAAGGCGCTTACCTCCTGGATCCAGCAATCCTCGCCTCACTCTAACTCACGGGTTTCACGAGGCCATCAAAACCCGACCAGCCTGAGTTAAATTTAAAGTGGAGGTTTAATCTGAGGCATGCCAGTCTCATTATAATATTTAATTAGAAGACCCGCCTCCTGGGAGCAGGTTAACTGCCATCTCCTAACCTGCCTCTGTTAAAACCGTAAGTGGGCAGATTGGAGACAGGTACTAGTTGGAATTCAAACTTTTAGCACTTTGGGCTAGAAATTTGGGACGATAACTTTTGTGGGAGCGCAAAAGTATCACCGGGTGCTACACAATTCAATTAGACACGAATTTACGGTTTAGCGCTCCAGGAGGGAAGAAGAGCGCCAAATCAAGCGTACTACCCTTGGAGCGTTAAATCAGGCAAGAGGGGTGGTAGCGGCATAGCGTTGCACAATATCCCATGCAGCGCTGCCGGATCTACAAGCTCCTCGCCCCCTTTAATGGGAAGGGCTAATACTGAGGGCGTTGCAAGGTTAGGCTTCGATTGGTCGGTAACGGCACCTACGATCCACGAAGATCACGCACCAAGCACTCTAACAGGGCTGATCAATTGCGGCATTGGAAAAGTTCAAAAAGCAGCACAGTGGAGAGAAAATAACATTTTGGCCTACCTGGTCACCAATGCCTCCAATTACCACTCACCAAGTGGCCAGCCACGTTCACAACGTATCCTGCAGCTACCATTGTTGATGTCCAGTGATGCTGCGCACTGGATGACGTCACAATTTTCAGTGTGCAGGAGATCACGGCGTTAACGCTAACCCGCAAGGGAAGTTCGCGGATATCGGTACTTTCGTCAGAGAGCCGGTAGCTCCCCGTTATCGCCCCCCGGAGGCACTAACGGGAGGTGAAAACTTCCCACCCAACCCAAACTCACCAGTTTTTGGGGCTAAAATTACTCCCATTGTAGTTGAGAGAATAATTTTTCTTGGGAGCCACTGGGGACTAATGTTTTTTTTGGAGCTAATCGATGTTTTTGGAGTAACTTAAAAATCGCAATTCTGCACTTTTAAGTTGCTCCAGTGTAATCGAGTTAGTTCGGTTTTTTTTTAGTTCAGGTTTTTTTTTCAAAAGGGGGCATTACCAACCACTTATCCCTGTTTTGGCCATTTCTGCAAGTTATTGATCTACAGCAGGAATGCAAAATGGGCAATAGCGAATCAGCAGTCCGTTTTACTCCAGATTTTCTATTCTATTCCACGACTGCCAAAGACCAAATTCACCCCATTGTCTTCTGTTGTCTTTGTGCGTGTGGTGGGGGATGAAGGGCACAAGGTTCAACTCGAGTTGCTCTGTTTTTTTAGAGCTAATCGATGTTTTTGGAGTAAACTTAAAAATCGCAATTCTGCATATTTAAGTTGCTCCAGTGTAATCGAGTTAGTTAGGTTTTTTTTTAGTTCAGGTTTTTTTTTCAAAAGGGGGCGTTACCAACCACTTACCCCTGTTTTGGCCATTTATGCAAGTTTCAACAGTTAAAACTTACACCAAACTAACTTAGGCCAGAGCAAGTGTCCACTTTTGTACGTTCTGAAAAACCCTGCAGTGAGTTAAGAGTTCAGCGCCCAGGTAGCCAGAGACAGGGGGTGGGAAACATTAAACACTAAGCACTAAAGCATTAAACACATCACTGTAACCAATAAAGAACCATATAAACCATAGCATTTAATAAATAATAGAAAATGTAAAATAAATCAAGTAATAATTAGTAAAGAGTCTTACCTTCCCAACTGGAGCATGCACCGGCAATGCCCTTCAGCCAGGGCTAGGTGCGAGATCCTCCAGCAACAGTGTAGTAACTCAACCTCAGAATAACATTCTTATTACCAACAACAGACACTTACATGCTGAATATTATGATTGCACAGTTAAATTATCAAGATTTTCTGCCATCGACTTACATTAAATTGAACGTGTTTGAACACCTCCAAGAAAATTAGATTTATACGTAAATATAATTGCGTACTGCATAACCAACACTGTCGAAATGTTCCATTAATTCAAAGCAGTTAACTTTTTGATATTGAAGTTCAGAAACAGAGGAGCTCTTTAGGTAAATTCCAGCTAGTTTCCTTTAGACTATATTTTAAAGATGTGGGTGCAGAAATTGCAGTCGGAGGCTATCCTCTTTATTTGTAAGTGTTTCGATGCTCCGACTACAGCAAGACACAACAGATGACTGTATCAAAATTACCAAACATATCAACATTGGAACAAAATGCCTCTGCAAGGCACTTCGAGTCGAGGAGGAGCACTGATTACTTTGAGCAGTTTTAGAATAATTAATAAACATGGATAAAAACCAGGTCGCGGCAGGGAGCCCATTCGGCCAGGGCTCGGGCAGCGTGCGAAAACACCAGCAGCAGCTGGAGGCGTGGATTGGGTGGCTGGACACTACCGGGACGATGATTTACAACGAGGTGGCTGAGGTAAGTAAAAAAAATATACCATTTTTAGTTGCCGCTTTCTTCGCGGATTCCTGCACGCAAACGCTTCCAAGTAGGTGATTTTTAAATTGCAGAGCCTGCAGCATTGGGCTAGAGGTGGAGAGCTTTGGGCCCCTCCCATGCAGCCTGCAGCACACGCATATAGAATCTGGGGGCCAGGAACTACTGCACACGCACGCAGACTCCACTGCGCATGCGCGCAGCTGCCGGCAGTCTTTTAGGCGCAGGGCTATAGCTCCGCCCCCACTCTGCTGCACCGAGACCACAGGAGGCCTCATTTCAGTTGAGAATAGCAAGGTAGGAAACAGGCGCGCTTTTTATTCCAGGAAATGGGCGAATCTCCCAGAGGTGCGCCGTTCTAATTGTCGAAACTTGGGCCCAAAAAGAGGAGCAGTTTTTTCAGTGCTGCATTTTCATGAATTAAAGGACAAAGAAGCCAATACTGTTTCTTTAGAAATTACTGGGACAGTACATACAATATTTTTTTTCATAAAGAATCAAAAAATAACCTGTGCGTTCAACTTGCCACAGGTTGGAAATCATTTTGGCTTTTAAAAAATATATATGATCTATTCAACATGTGAGACTACTTCTGGAGTCATTGTGGTAATGTTATTGTGCGTACTTAGATGTACCTGCATCTAAAGATTATTTTGCATTGATTAGCATAAGCAGCAAACTGATGGGTTCAGCCACATAAAAGCATGCATCTAAAAATGCTGTGACAATGGATAACTGAAACCCAAAACATGGCCATGGTTCCTGTTGTGACAGGATTTTAATGTGCATATTCTCTTGTTACAGACTGTTGAACGGAAGACTAGCCTGACTAATTTTATCTGCGATTATCTAGGTATGACATTTGCTGAAATAAAGATGTGTTTGAAGTCTTGTCAGAAATTGTCACTTTTACTGAGGTAAGACTGCAAGATTGTGGGAATGGACCTCTGGGCAAGAAAAGTGCTGTTGACCTATGAACTATAATTACACCTTCCCTGAGTGAGCAGGGGAAGAAAGCTGGGCCACAGCAGGGTAAGAACAATGCAAACTGTTATGTATTCAACCAGCATTGTAACCCATGTATAATCTGACCTAAGTTGTACACTGTGAGAACAATGATCACTAGGTGGGAGACACTCCTAACCTGGACCTTCAGGTGTAAAAGGGGAAGCTCCACCCTCCTTCATCATTTGAGTGCTAAGGAATAAAGGATAGGTCACAGACTGACCTTCTCTCAAGCATGGGCCTCCTGTGCATTTATACTGTATAGTAAGGAAGTATCAATGGCGACAAGAAACTGGGATTTAAACCACGCAAGCATGGCCACTAGCAGAACAGACGAGAGGTACTGTGTTAAGCAATGGTTGGGACAGAGATTCAACATTGTTAAAGCAGCACACAGTTCTCCAGGCAGACAAGGGCAATCGGGCATGCCCCAACATGTAGTCGAACCCAGAGGGGGAGTTTGACAGAGACAATGACAAGTTGAACAGCGATTCACGCCATTGCAAGGGACAATGCGGCCAGTAATGGAGCCATCAACACCTGTTAATGGCGCATTCAAGGACAGTCACAGGGGCAGTCAGGGACGATCGACTAGCAAGGGACCTTTTGTTTCCAACAACACAAAGCAGATCTTTCCGGTGCTAGGCAGCGCCACGGTAGTCGGGACCCACAAAGATTCGGAGAACAGGTTGCCACTCTGGATTGTCCCAGGGAATGGTCCCGCACTAGTGGGGAGGAGTTGGCTTGCTGTCATGAACTGGAAATGGGGCGATGTCAATGCAATTTCTTCTGTGGAGCGAGTATCATGTTCACAGATCCTGGACAAATTTGACTCATTATTTCAACCTGGCATCGGCACTTTCATGGGGGCCAAGGTAGTGATTCACATAAACCTGGACGTCAGGCCAGTACACCACAAGGCCAGAGCGGTGCCGTACGTGATGCGGGAAAAGATAGAAGGCGAATTGGACCGCCTGCTGAGGGAAGGCATCATCTCGCCAATCGAATTCAGTGACTGGGCGAGCCCGATCGTGCTGGTGCTCAAGGCGGATGGGTCGGTCAGGATATGTGGTGATTACAAGGCCACCATCAATCGGGTGTCACTCCAAGACCAGTACCCGCTACCGAGAGCGGAGGACCTCTTTGCGACACTATCCGGTGGCAAACTTTTTTCAAAATTGGACCTGACCTCAGCTTACATGACCCAGGAGCTGGTGAGTAAGTCAAAGAAGCTGACCACCAGTTCCTGGGGTTCCTGAACTATTTGGTAACTTTCTTCCCAAATTGAGCACGCTGCTAGAGCCGCTACATGTGCTCCGACGCAAAGGTCGCGAATAGGTCTGGGGGGGACAGCCAGGAAAGAGCTTTTAATAGAGCACGCAATTTGTTATGTTCCAACACTCTGTTCACACTATACAACCCATGTAAGAAACTTGTGTTAACGTGCGATGCGTCGTCCTATGGTGTCGGGTGTGTGTTGCAGCATGTCAATGTCAAGGGTCAGTTACAGCCGGTAGCTTATGCCTCCAGAGTCTGTCCCAAGCAGAAAGGGGTTAAGGGATGGTAGAAAAGGAGGCGCTCACATGTGTATATGCTGTAAAGAAAATGCACCAGTACCTGTTTGGCAGGAAATTTGAGCTGGAGACAGATCACAAACCCCTAATGTCACTTTTGGCCGACAACAAGGCCATAAATGCAAATGCATCAGCCCGCATACAGAGGTGGGCACTCACGTTAGCCGCCTATGACTATACAATTTGGCACAGACCGGGCACCGAAAACTGCACCGATACACCCAGCAGGCTCCCACTAGCCACCACTGAAGGGGCTACTGAGCATGCTGCTAAGATGGTCATGGTTGTTGAAGCTTTCGGAAGCGAAAGCTCACCCATGACAGCCCGTCAGATTAAAGTCTGGACAAATAGAGACCCGCTATTGTCTCTCGTCAAGAAATGTGTCCTGAATGGGGACTGGGCAGCCATGTACAGGGCATGCCCTGAGGAATTTAAATCATTTCACAGGCGCAGGGATGCACTCTCGATTCAGGCCGATTGCCTACGTGGGGAAACCGCGTAGTCATGCCCCAGATGGGCAGAGAGGTGTTCATCAGAGAACTCCACAATGAGCACCCAGGCATTGTCATGATGAAGGCAATTGCCAGGTCACACGTTTGGTGGCCAGGGATAGACACAGATCTGGAACTTTGTGTTCGCAGGTGCAACACGTGTGCCCAGCTGGGCCATACGCCCAGGGAAGCCCCCCTTAGCCCCTGGCCATGGCCCTGCAAGCCTTGGTCACGCATCCATGTGGACTACGCAGGTCCTTTCATGGGAAAAATGTTTTTGGTTGTAGTAGACGCCTACTCCAAATGGATTGAGTGTGACATTTTAAATTTAAGCACATCCTCTGCCACGGTAGAAAGTCTACGGGCTACCGGACATCTTGGTCAGCGACAATGGCCTGTGCTTCACAAGCACTGAATTCCAGGACTTCATGGCAGGCAATGGAATTAACCATGTCAGAACGGCACCGTTCAAGCAGGCTTCAAACGGCCAGGCAGAACGAGCAGTGCAGATAATTAAACACGGGATGCTCAGAATCCAAGGGGGTTCCCTACAAAGCCGCTTATCACGCCTCCTGTTGGCCTATAGATCCCGACCACACTCACTCACAGGGGTTCCACCCGCAGAGCTGCTAATGAAAAGCACGCTCAAAACCCGGCTATCCCTTATACACCCCACCATGAAAGAAATTGGCGAGTGCAGGCGCCAGCCACAATATGACTACCACAACAGGAATGCGAGGGCGTGATGTATTGATGTAAATGACCCTGTTTTTGTCCTCAACTACGCTGCAGGGCCCAAATGGCTCGCAGGCACTGTGATTGCCAAAGAGGGAAATAGGATTCTCGTAGTTAAACTTACCAATGGACAGATCTGCCGCAAACACGTGGATCAAACAAAAAGGAGGTTCAGCAACCCCATAGAAGAAGCAGAGGAAGAACACGATGTAGAGCTCACCCCACCACAGGTGACCGAACACCGGAACCAAAGGGAGGAGAGCCCAGTCACTGTGGGCAGTCTGGATAGGCCTGAGGCACCGCAACAGCAGACACTCAGGCCAGCGCCCAACAACCGGAGCCCCAACTCAGGCGCTCTACAAGGGAGCGTAAACCACCAGAGAGACTCAACCTGTGATCCCAATAAGACTTTGGGGGGGAGGTGATGTCATTTATTCAACCAGCATTGTAACCCATGTATAATCTGACCTAAGTTGTTCACTGTGAGAGCAATGACCACTAGGTGGGAGACACTCCTAAGCTGGACCTTCAGGTATAAAAGGGGAAACTCCACCCACCTTCATCACTTGAGTGCTAAGGAATAAAGGACAGGTCACAGACTGACCTTCTCTCAAGCATGGGCCTCGTGTGCATTTATACTGTGTAGTAAGGACGTATCACAAACAGTCATTGGGAACAGGGAGAAAAACCATCTCCCTTCCTCTGCAGTGCTTCTCCCTTAGGGCATCTGTGCAGCCTCCAACTTTTTGCGAATTCAGCTCCAAACTTAAACCAACTTCAGGAGATTCCTTTGGGACAGGTTTTGCAGCCTCCAGTCCATTTCCTAACCAATAATTCTGAAGAAAAACCATAAGTCAACTTCCAATTTGCTTCGGCTTCTGACCTAAGAGGACAGGAAACCATGGTAATGACAGCATTGACATGAGCTCAACTTGAAGTGTGCTAAATTATCATCAGTAGAGATACAAGCCTAGAAGTTGCTATTGCAGATATTAGTGGACAGTGGAGTAATGCATTAAAGTAAATGGGCTAATGCCTCCATTGAAATAGCCAACAAAGGAATGATATACCAATGCACTAAGCATTCATCAACTAATATCACCAACTGTAATTTCTAGCCTGCAATGCTAAACTAAGAGATAATTTAGCTTCACCTTAATATGCTAAATTAGCTCCTTCATACTGGGAGGCTTAGTAGCCCTTCCAAACAAGTATCACCAATTATTAGAGCTGTGCATTCTTTTCAGGATTATTGGTCAATTTTCATGATCTTCGGATGTAGTGAATAGACTAATAGTTAAAGTTTTTATTTCTGATGACTATCCTAGGGGACTCTAGGGGAATCAAGGGATATTGAGATCGGGCGGGAAAGTGGAATTGAGATTGAAAATCAATCATGACCTTATTGAATGGCGGAGCAGGCTCGATGGGCCGTATGGTCTAATCCTGTCCCTAATTCTTATGTTTTTAATGTTCAATGTATCCTACTGGAAGTGCACATATGTAACTGCCTGTGTAGGCCAGGATCAAATCTGATGGTGAGAAATTCCATTTTCAAATAATCTCCCAATGTTCAATGCCTAGGGTCATAAATGATGACTATTTATGAGGTAGGTTTTAAGGTGTATCTCTTTGACCGAGCTTTTGGTCACCTGTCCTAATGACCCGGATTTTGCAGCCAGCAGTGAAGTGACGGCACTTGCTGCTGACATCGAAGAAAGCTGCCTATAAAGATCTAGCAAACAACGTGGCATCGATTTCACCTTTTCCGACATTAATTTGATTCTGGCTAGGTGACCTCCAGTGTCTAGCAAAAGTGATGTCATCAAGCAGGCTAAGCAGCTAATCACATTGAATAATTCAAAGAGACAGCAAACCAGGAAGTAAAATGCACTGATTTTTTAAAAGTGGAAGATATTTTTACAGAATCAAATAAAGATTGGGACACACACATGAGATTAAGGTAGAAACTGAAATATAATAAACAATTTTTTTTAAATTAATTTCTATTATGTTAAAAAATATGGAATTATCAAAATGGATAAATTTGACAAATAAAATTAGTTTTTCAGATCCAGAGAGGTAGTTCAGCAGTAATGATGATTTAGTACATCATTACAACTCATTGACAAGATTTTTCTGGGAGTCTTGGGGGTGGGGGTTTTCCAGCGTTGTTAAAGCATAAAAGGGGAAGTTCTTGTTAGGTCAATGATTTCGCAAAGATTTCTGTCTGCAGGGTCATCAACAGCGCACCCTGTGTCGGAGCAGGGAATCACTAACGGCATCTTCTGGATTTCTGCGTTTAACAGCATATGGGAACATAAGAACATAAGAAATAGGAGCAGGTGTGAGCCATTTGGCCCTTCAAGCCTGCTCCGCCATTCAATAAGACCGTGGCTGATCTGATCTTGGCCTCAACTCCACTTCCCTGCCTGCTCCCCATAACCCTTGACTCGCTTATCATTCAAAAATCTGTCTATCACCACCTTAAGTATATTCAATCACCCAGCTTCCCCAGCTCTCTGGGGTAGAGAATTCCAAAGATTCGCGACCCTCTGAAAGAAGAAATTCCTCCTCATTTCCATTTTAAATGGGCGACCTCTTATTCTGAAACTATGCCCCCTTGTTCTAGGCTCCACCACGAGGGGAAACATCCTCTCTGCAGCTACCCTGTCAAACCCCTCAGAATTTTATTTCAATAAGATCACCTCTCATTCTTCTAAACTCCAATGAGTGTAGGCCCAACCTGCTCAAGCTCTCTTTATAAGACAACCCCTTCATCCCAGGAATCAACGTCGTGAACCTTCTTTGAACTGCCTCCAATGCAAGTAAATCTCTCCTTAAATAAGGAGACCAAAACTGTATACAGTACTCCAGGTGTGATCTCACCAATACCCTGTACAGTTGTAGCAGGACATCCCTACTTTTATACGCCATTCCCCTTGCAATAAAGGCCAACATTCCATTTGCCTTCCTAATTACTTGCTGTACCTGCATGCTAACTTTTTGTTTCATGTACAAGGGCTCCCAGATCCCTCTGTACTGCAGCATTTTGTAATCTCTCCACATTTAAATAATAATTTGCTTTTTTGCCAACCACAGTGGATAACCTCACGTTACATTCCATCTGCTAAATTATTGCCCACTCACTGAGCCTATCTATACCCTTTTGCTGAAAATGAACGATTTATCCCGACTCTCCGTTTTCTGTCAGTTAACCAATCCTCTATCTATGCTAAAATTTTATCGCCAACCCAGTGAGCTCTTAGCCTTTGCAGTAACCATTAATGTGGCATCTTATCGAATGCCTTCTGGAAATCTAAATACATGACATATTGGTTCCCCTTTATCCACCCTGCTCATTACATCCTCAAAGAGCTCGAGCAAATTTATCGAACACGATTTCCCTTTCAGAACACCATGCTGACTCTGCTTGGTGGTATTATGATTTTCTAAATGTCCTGGTATTGCTTCCTTAATAATGGACTCCAGTATTTTCCTAGTGACAGATGTTAGGCTAACTGCTCAATTAATTCCCACTTTCTGTCTACTTCCTGTCATGTATCTTACATTATTATATATAACTGTATCCTAACATGCTATACATGACTGTAATAAGATATGACCTGTAACCACCAGCATGCCTTACCACCGGTGGTGCACTTGCAAGAGACAGATACATAAGGACAGGTCTCAGGCAAGTGCAGCATTCCAGAGCTGTGAAATAAAGGTGCAGGTCCAGAGTGACCTTGACTTTACTATATGCCTCGTGTGAATCTGTACTGAGGGGACAGGACTTTACAGTGGCGACGAGTTACGGGATTGCAGAATCCACAGAATGGCGAACAACGGATGAGATGAAAAGTACAATGCGGGAGACAATTGGTCGGACTTTATAGAAAGGCTCCAGCAAAGCTTTGTAACCAAAGACTGTTAGGCGACAATAAGGCAGACAAGAGAAGATCCCATCTCTTAAACAGCTGTGGCTCGAAAACATACGCTTTAATGAAGGATCTGTTGGCACTCGAGAAACCAGCAAGCAAGTCATTTGAAGAATTGAGCACACTGGTAAGAGACAACCTGAAGCCAGCGAGCAGCCTACACATGGCCAGACACAGGTTCTACAACTACAGACGCTGTGTGGGCCAGAGCATACCCGACTTCGTGGCGGAACTTCGGAGGTTGGCTAGTTTATGTGAGTTCTCCGATGAACTGAGGAGAGAAATGCTGAGAGACTTTTTCTTTGAAGGAATAGGCCACGCAGGCATATTCCGAAAGCTCATAGAGACCAAGAACCTGACCTTAGAGGCAGCAGCACTGGTTGCACAGACATTCTTGGTAGGGGAAGAAGAAACGAGGTTCATTTACAATGCAGGTACGACAACTAACGAAATATCGGAACAAGATGTTCACAGCACTAAACAAGCTGCTACCCCCACACACAGACAAAACCGGGAGAACAGGCTCTCGACAGCAGGCAGAAGCCATCAAAGGCCACAGGAACGGCCGTTCACACCTCATCAACCCACAATGCGAGCAATCAACTACAAACTGAGAGAAGCTCAAGAGAGATCAGCCAGACGCTACTCAATTACTTTGGGAACTTTATGCAGAACTTAAGCACGCTGCTGGAGCCTCTCCACATGCTACTCAGGAAGGGGTGCGATTGGTTTTGGGGGGACGCCCAGGAACGCGCCTTCAATAAGGCATGCAACCTTCTGTGTTCCAACAGTGTTTTGACTTACTTTGACCCAGGTAAAAAGCTAGTTCTCACATGCGATGTGTCAGCGTATGGGGTCGGGTGCGTTTTGCAACATGTCAATAGTGTAGGCAAATTACAACCCATCGCTTCTGCCTCCAGGTCACTTTCACGGGTGGAATGCGGGTACGGAATGATAGAGAAGGAGGCGCTCGCGTGCGTGTACAGTGTCAAAAAGATGCACCAATACCTTTTCGGGGCCATGTTCGTGTTAGAAACCGACCACAAACCCCTCACGTCCCTCCTATCCGAGAGCAAGGCAATAAACGCCAACGCCTCGGCGTGAATTCAACGATGGGCACTCATGCTGGCGTCCTACAACTATACCATAAGGCACAGACCAGGCACAGACAGCTGTGCCGACGTGCTCAGCAGGCTACCCCTGGCGACCACGGAAAGGTCTGACGAACAGGACTGTGAGATAGTCATGGCAATCAATGCCTTTGAGTCCACAGGTTCGCCCATGATGGCTCGCCAAATCAGAGCCTGGACGGCCAGCGACCCCACGTTATCCTTCGTAAAAAGATGTGTCCTAACCGGTGACTGGGCAGAGGCTCGCGATGCCTGCCCCGAGGAATTAAAACCCTTTCACAGGCGCATGCATGAGCTATCACTACAAGCAGACTGTCTGATGTGGGGCAGCCGAAAAGTCATGCCTCTGCGAGGCAGAGAGGCATTTGTCTGGGAGCTCCACCGCGAGCACCTGGGGATCGTTCTCATGAAGGCCATAGCCAGATCCCACGTCTGGTGGCCTGGTATTGATGCGGACTTGGAGTTCTGCGTCCGAAGGTGCACCATTTGTGCCCAACTCAGCAATGCCCCCAGGAAGGCTCCACTGAGCCCCTGGCCCTGGCCTACCAAACCGTGGTCGTGGGTGCACGTAGACTCTGCGGGCCCATTCATGGGCAAAATGTTCCTTGTAGTTGTAGATGCATTTTCAAAGTGGATCGAATGCACCATTTTAAACTCGAGCACAACCTCCACCACTGTGGAGAGCCTCGCAACCATGTTTGCAATGCACGGAATCCCTGACATATTGGTCAGTGACAATGGTCCATGCTTCACCAGCGCAGAATTCCAAGACTTTATAATTGACCATGGCATAAATCAAGTCAAGACGGCACCGTTCAAGCCGACCTCCAACGGCCAGACAGAGAGAGCAGTGCAAATCATTAAACAAGGCATGCTTAAAATCCAAGGTCCCACGCTGCAGGGTTGCCTGTCACGACTGCTACTGGCATACAGATCTCGTCCGCACTCACTGACTGGGATCCCCCCTGCGCAACTGTTGATGAAAAGGACTTTAAAAACAAGGCTCTCATTAATCCTCCCAGACATGCACGAAATCGTTGAGGCAAAACGCTGTAAACTGACTGAGTACCATGACAAAAATTCGAGGGGGAGATGGAATGAGATAGGGGACAAAGTGTTTGTACTAAACTATGGCAGGGGTCCCAAATGGCTTGCAGGGACAGTAACGGGCAAGGAAGGAAACAGGCTACTGGTAGTACAAATGGACAATGGCAAAACCTGCTGGAGGCATGTAGACCAAGTCAAATGCAGATTAACCAACAACACTGCGGAACCAGAGGCAGACTACAATGTGGAACTTGCACCACACCTGGTGGACAGACAGAGGGAACAACCTGAGAAAAGGGCAATCCCAACAGACAGCCCAGGCGAGTCAACAACAATCACAGCAATCGAAACAGACAGCCCAGGCGAGATACCAGCAACCACACCCAAAGAAAAACAGACACCAAGGCAAACAACTGAACCACAACTCAGACACTCCACGTAAGAGCGTAGGCCACCTTAGAGACTGAACCTATAAAGACAATAAGACCTTCGGGGAGGGTGATGTCATGTATCTTACATTATTATATATAACTGTATCCTAACATGCTATACATGACTGTAATAAGATATGACCTGTAACCACCAGCATGCCTTACCACCGGGGGTGCACTTGCAAGAGACAGGTATATAAGGACAGGTCTCAGGCAAGTGCAGCATTCCAGAGCTGTGAAATAAAGGTGCAGGTCCAGAGTGACCTTGACTTCACTACATGCCTCGTATGAATCTGTACTGAGGGGATAGGACTTTACAGTATTCCAGAGCTGTGAAATAAAGGTGCAGGTCCAGAGTGACCTTCACTTCACTACATGCCTTGTGTGAATCTGTACTGAGGGGACAGGACTTTACACCTCCTTTCTTGAATAGGGGCATTACATTTATGGTTTTCCAATCCGCTGGGACCTCTCCAGAATTCAGGGAATTTTGGAAGATTACAACCAATGTATCGCTAGGATGCAGGCCATCAGGTCCAAGGGACTTGTCCACCTTTAGTCCCATTAGTTTGCCTAGTACCTTTTCTCCAGTGATAGTGATTGTTTTAAGTTCACGCCCCCCCTCCCCCCACCAATAGCCCCTTAATTATCAATTGTTGGGATGCTTATAGTGTCTTCTACTGTGAAGGCCGATACAAAATATTTGTTCAAAGTTTCCCATTATTAATTCCCCAATCTCATCCTGTAAGGGTCCAACTCTTTCTTTAGCTACTCTGTTCCTTTTTGTATACCTTTGGAAGCTCTCACTGTCTGTTTTTATATTTCTTGCTCGTTTAGTCTCATAATCTACTCTCTTTCTTAATTCTTTTAGTCGTCCTTTGCTGGTTTCTAAACATTTCCCAATCCTCTGGCCTTCCAGTATTCTTCGCAACACTGTATGCCTTTGTTTTCAATTTGATAACATCCTTAACTTTCTTAGTTAGCCACGGCTGGTTCATCCTTCTTTTAGAGTCATTTTTTCTCAATGGAATATATCTTTGCTGACAGTTATGAAATATCTTCTTAAATGTTTGCCGTTGCTTATCTACCATCTTATCATTTAGTCTATATTCCCAGTCCACTTCAGCCAAATCTACCTTCGTACCTTTGTAATTGCCTTTATTTAAGTTCAGGACACTAGTTTGAGACCGAGCTTTCACACCCCCAAACTGAATTTGAAATTCTACCATTCTGTAATCATTCTTCCCAAGAGGATCCTTTACTATAAGATAATTAATTAATCCAGTCTCATTACACATTACCAGATCTAAATTAGTCTGCACTCTGATTGGTTCCACAAAGTATTTGTTACATTCGTAATAAATGGTCAGACTAAATATTGTGTGTAATGAGCAAGCGTGACCTTAGCTCCTTTATTAAGGTTCCAGAGTGCAACAACCTCATGGGTGGCCTGTTTATATACTGTGCTCCCAAGGGATGCTGGGATCCCTGGGGACTCCAACAGGTAGGCCCTCTGGTGGTCAGGTGTGATTCGGGTTACAAGAGGTTAAATACATAACACCACTCCCCCGTGAAGTCAACAATACACTTACTTACAAAGGTGAGATGATCTGGGGCTTTGCGCTCCCTTGTCAATCGTCTGAGTACAAATGTTGGTGAGGGTGGGTTGGTCAGTTCTTCACTGGGCTGTTGGGCAGCTGGCCTTGCCGGGCTGCTGGGGATGATGAGTTCGGTTTCGTGGTCAACTGTGATGTCAATTGCCACTTGTGTGTGTGTTGGAGGGTCAAAGTTGGTGGCGTCCTCTTCAGGTTGTTCGGAGCTGTTGGTGAACCGCAATTTGATTTGGTCCAAGTGTTTTCTGTGCATTTGTCCATTGCTCAGTTTGACCTGAAACGCCCTACCCCCCTCTTTGGCTGTGACCATGCCAGCGAGCCATTTGGGACCATGACCATGTCCATAATTGACCACAAACACAGGATCATTGATCTCAATATCATGTGACAAATTTGTGCAGTCATGGTACACACTTGTTGATGCCGCTTGTCCTCTATGTGATCATGTAGATCAGGGTGGACAAGAGAGAGCCTTGTTTTAAGTGCCCTTTTCATGAGCAGCTCAGCTGGGGGAATCCCGGTGAGTGAGTGGGGTCTGGTGTGGTAGCTGAGCAGTACTCGGGACAACCGGGTCTGCAGGGAGTCTTCCGACACACGTTTCAAGCTTTGCTTGATGATCTGAACTTTCCGCTCTGCCTGGCCGTTGGATGCGGGCTTGAATGGGGCAGATGTGACATGTTTGATCCCGTTGCGGGTCATGAGTTCCTTGAATTCAGCACTGGTGAAGCACGGCTCATTGTCGCTGACTAGGACATCAGGCAAGCCTTGCGTGGCAAACATAGCTCGTAGGTTTTCAATGGTGGCCGTGGATGTGCTTACAGACATTATTGCACATTCAATCCATTTCGAGTAAGCATCCACGACATCCAAAAACATTTTGTATAGGAATGGGCCCGCATAGTCTACATGGATCCTCGATCATGGTTTGGATGGCCATGACCACATACTTAGCGGTGCCTCTCTGAAAGCAAGTGTTGCACTGGCGCACACATGACTCTAAATCTGAGTCAATGCCAGGCCACCACACGTGGGATCTGGCTATGGCTTTCATAATTACGATGTCTGGGTGGGTGTTGTGCAGTTTGCAAGTAAATGTGTCTCTGCCTTTCTTGGGCAAGACTATACAATTGCTCAACAAAAGACAGTCCGCCTGCAGGGAAAGCTCATCTTTGCGTCTGTGGAACGGCTTAATCGCTTCCTGCATTTCCACTGGGACACTGGACCAGCTCCCATGGAGGACACAGTTTTTTACCAAGGACAGTCAAGGATCCTGGCTGGTCCAGGTCCTGATCTGGCGGGCCGTAACGGGGGATTTCTCGTTCTCAAATGCCTCCATGACCATGAACAAGTCCGCTCGTTGTGCCATTTCCACCCCGGTGGTGGGCAATGGTAGCCGACTGAGAGCATCTGCGCAATTCTCTGTGCTCGATCTGTGGCGGATTACATAGTTGTATGCCCACAGTGTGAGCGCCCATCTTTGGATGTGGTCAGAGGCATTGGTATTAATCCCTTTGCTCTTCAAGAATAGCGATATGAGCAGTTTGTGGTCAGTTTCAAGCACAAACTTGAGGCCAAATAAGTACTGGTGCATTTTTTTTACCCAGTAAACGCACCCCAGAGCCTCTTTTTCAACCATGCTGTAGGCCCTTTTGGCCTTGGACAAACTCCTGGATGCATACGCAACTGGTTGCAAAATTAGCGATTCATTAGCCTGTTGTAACACACACCTGACCCCATATGACGACGCATCGCAAGCTAACACCAATCGTTTACATGGGTTATACAGGACAAGCAGTTTGTTAGAACACAATAAGTTTCTGGCTTTCTTAAAGGCAGCCTCTTGTGAAATCCCCCATATCCAGCCATCTCCCTTGCGCAGTAGCGCATGTAGGGGTTCTAGCAGGGTGCTTAGCCCAGGTAGGAAATTATTTAAGTAGCTAAGAAGCCCCAGGAACGACCGCAGCTCTGTCACGTTCTGTGGTCGCGGCGCATTCTTGATGACCTCTGTCTTGGCTTCAGTGGGTCTGATGATGTCTGCTGCGATTCTCCTTCCTACGAATTTGACGTCCTGTGACAGGAAAACACACTTTGAGTGTTTTAACCTGAGCTCCATGCAATCCAACCAATGAAGAACATCCTCCAGATTCTTCAAGTGCTCCAGGTGTCCCGACCTGTAACCAATATGTCGTCCTGGAACACCACTGTGCAAGGAACCGACTTTAGCAGGCTCTCCATGTTCCGCTGGAAGATCGCTGTGGCCAACCAAATCCCGAACGGGCACCGGTTGTAGATAAACAGACCTTTGTGCGTGTTGATGCAGGTGAGGCCTTTCGAAGAATCCTCCAGCTCCTGCGTCATGTAGACCGAGGTCAGGTCTAGATTGGTGAACGTCTTCCCTTCAGCCAGGTTCGTGAATAGGTCGTCTGCCTTGGGTAGCGGGTAATGGTCCTGCAGTGAAAAACGGTTAATTGTTACTTTATAGTCCCCGCAAATTTTAACCATACCGAACTCCTTGAGTACCGGAACAATCGGACTGGCCCAGTCGTTTAATTCCACTGGCGCGATGATGCCTACACGTTGCAGCGTGTCCAGCTCGATTTCTACTTTTTCACGCATCATGTACGGTACCTTGTGGTGGATGGGTCGCCTACAGGGAACCAAATGGATCTGCACTTTTGCCCCCGAAAAGCTTCCAATGCCTGGCTCGAATAACGAAGGGAACTTGCTTAGAACCTGGGTACATGCGGTGTCATCGACGGACGAAAGCGCTCGGATGTCGTCCCAGTTCCAGCGGATTTTCCCCAGCCAGCTTCTGCCAAACAACCTGGTGCCATCCCCTGGCACAATCCACATCAAAGGAGAGTTTGACTTCACCACAGCTATTTACAGGGATTAGTTCCTTGGTGTAAGTCCTTAGTTTGGTGTGAATGGGGCTGAGCTTGGGCCTGTGTGCCTTCTTTCCCCACAGCCTATTGAAGGCCGTTATACTCATTATGGACTGACTGGTCCCCATGTCCAGCATCATAGGCACTGGAATACCATTCAGTTCAACTTTTAACATTGTTGGTGGGCAATTCGTCGGGAACGTGTGTACCCCGTACACCTCTGCCTCCTCAGAATGAGTATCCAATTCCGTCTGATCCACTGTGGATCGATCTTCCTCTGCAACGTGGTGGTTTGCAGGGTTTGCAGGGTTTGCAGCTCGCTTGCACATTCGTGGAAGTGTCTCATTGTTCTGCAGCCATTGCACGCATAGTGCTTAAAGTGACCGATGATCACATCCACAGCGCCAACAGGGTGTTAACTGCTTCGCATTAACAGATGATGGCGGACTCGAGGTGAATTGAGGTCGGGCCACTGCAGCCGGTGAGTACATTCTGCCCTGTACATTTCTTCTCAAAACCGACGTTACTTTATGCACAGTACTGGCCAAAACTTCTTTGTTCTGCGAAATCTGCTTGGTGTTGTCGCTGGTGGACATAAATGCCTGGGCTATCGTTATGGCTTTACTCAGATTTGGAGTTTCTACAGTCAACAGTTTGTGAAGGATTGTCTCATGTCCAATGCCCAGAACAAAAAAGTCTCTCAGCATTTGTTCTAGAAATCCCTCAAACTCACACTGTCCTGCAAGACGCCTTAGTTCAGCGACGTAGCTCGGCACTTCCTGGCCTTCTGATCATTGACACGTGTAGAACCGATATCTCGCCATCAAAATGCTTTCCTTAGGATTTAGGTGCTCCCGGACCAGTGTATATAGTTCTTCATAGGATTTCTCTGTTGGTTTTGCCGGGCCAGGAGTTCCTGCATGAGGCCATAGGGTTGTTGCCCCATAGACAGTTAGGAAGATCGCCCTTTGTTTGGTGGCATTCTCGTCCCCTTCCAGCTCATTGGCCATGAAGTATTGGTCGAGTCTCTCCATGAAGGCCTCCCAATCGTCCCCTTCTGAGAACTTCTCCAGGATGCCGACTGTTCTTTGCATTTTTGTGCGGTTGTTCATTACCTCGTCACCAATTGTTACACTTGTAATAAATGGTCAGACTAAGTACTGTGTGTAATGAGCAAGTGCGACCTTAGCTCCTTTATTAAGGTTCCAGAATGCAGGTACCTCGTCGGTGGCCTGTTTATAAACTATGCTCCCAAGGGATGCTGGGATCCCTTGGGACTCCAACAGGTAGGCCCTCTGGTGGTCAGTTGTGCTGCAGGTTACAAGGGGTTAAATATATAACAGTATTGTTCTAAGAAACCATTCCAAATACTCTCTATGAACTTTTCCTCAAGGCTACCTTTGCCAATTTGATTTGTCCAATCAACATGAAGATTAAAATCGCCCATGACTATTGCCGCACCTTTCTTACAACCCTTCAATATTTTTTGATTTATACTCTGGCCTACAGTGTGGCTACTGTTAGAGGGCCTATAGACTACTCGACCAGTGACTGCTTTCCCTTATTATTTCTTATCTCCACCCAAACTGATTCTACGGGACCAAAATTCAGGCCCACCAGAAACCTGGCGCACTTACTGTCCTTTAAATGTTTTCACTGCTGGGGAGGATGAGGTTGACTCTTGATCAGTATTTGTCTTTTTTTTAAGTGGCCAGGAAGTCAGTCCTATTGGTGGCGGAAGTGCGCTGGTAAGTGCTGGTAAGCGGCGGATGTCTAGTTGGGATGGAGTCTCCGCCGCTGTCACAGAGCAGCAGAGCATTGGTGAGGTCATTGCGCATCTGTGTCACCACGGATCTCCCTCCTTTAAAGGGGAGAGAATCAGTGATTATTTAGGATCAGCCACCAGGGAGGATTCAGGCCGGGCCAGTGGTCTGGCATCCAAGAGGCGATGCCAGGTTGCCTGTTGGTGGCCCAACCGAACCTGGGGGGCACAATAGTCCGGTCGACATGAAAGTCGGCCGGCAAAAAAAATAAAATGGCGATGGCGGCATTGGGCTCTTGCCTTTAATGGCTGCTGTGCAGCCAGGGCTGACAGAGGGAATGAGAGGTGCTCTGACCGAAAAAGCTGTTGCGGGCACCGCTCGGCGGGCATTAGATTTTTTGGGCTCAATATCGATGGAGATTGGGTGTCCTGGTGGTGCACGCACTGATGACGCACTTACAGCCGCTCTGCAGTGGCGGGGTGGAAGTGCGGATCACCAGAAAACACACCCTGCTAAATTTGAGTGGCAGCGGCCATTCGGTCAAAAATCGGCGGCCATTGGATTCCGCCGCCTGGCCACCGCATTCCGGCGGTAACGGGCCTTATCAGGATCCTGAATTTCAGGCCCTGCATCTTAATCTTGTGAGCCAATATCATTTCTCATTACTGCACTGCTCTCATCCTTTGTTAACAGAGATACCCCAACTCCTTTTCCTTTCTGCCTATCCTTCCGAAATGTCAAATATACCTGAATATTCAGTTCCCATCCTTGGTCACCTTGGACACAAGTGTCTGTAATGGCTATTTAGTGAGTTGGTCTTACCACAGGTAAAGGGTCCACAACCAGATAGGGAATGGAAGACCAACAGGAAGAGCAGTGCAGGGAAGGTAGTGCAAGGGTCCCCTGCGGTCAACCCCTGCAAAAAGATACACCGCTTTGGGTACTTTTGAGGGGGATGACTCATCAGGGGAGAGCAGCAGCAGCCAAGTTCATGGCACCGTGGCTGGATCTGCTGCACAGGAGGGCAGGAAAAAGAGTGGGAAAGCGATAGTGATAGGGGATTCAATTGTAAGGGGAATAGATAGGCGTTTCTGTGGCCGCAACCGAGACTCCAGGACGGTATGTTGCCTCCCTGGTGCAAGGGTCAAGGATGTCTCAGAGCGGGTGCAGGACATTCTGAAAAGGGAGGGTGAACAGCCAGTTGTCGGGATGCATATAGGTACCAACGATATAGGTAAAAAACAGGATGAGGTCTTACGAGACAAATTTAGGGAGCTAGGAGTTAAATTAAAAAGTAGGACCTCAAAAGTAGTAATCTCAGGATTGCTACCAGTGTCACATGCTAGTCAGAGTAGGACTCACAGGATAGCTCAGATGAATACGTGACTTGAGAAATGGTGCAGAAGGGAGGGATTCAAATTCGTGGGACATTGGAACCGGTTCTGGGGGAGGTGGGACCAGTACAAACCGGACGGTCTGCACCTGGGCAGGACCGGAACCAATGCCCCAGGGGGAGTGTTTGCTAGTGCTGTTGGGGAGGAGTTAAACTAATATGGCAGGGGGATGGGATCCTATGCAGGGAGACAGAGGGAAATAGAAGGGTGGCAGAAGCAAAAGATAGAAAGGAGAATAGTAAAAGTGGAGGGCAGAGAAACCAAAGGCAAAAAGCAAAAAGGTGCACATTACAGCAAGATTCAAAAGGGGCAAAGTGTGTTAAAAAGACAAGCCTGAAGTCTCTGTGCCTCAATGCGAGGAGTATTCGGAATAAGGTGGATGAATTAACTGCGCAGATAGCAGTTAACGGATACAATGTGATTGGCATCAAGGAAACATGGCTCCAGGGTGACCAAGGCTGGGAATTCAACATCCAAGGGTGTTCAGCATTTAGGAAGGATAGACAGAAAGGAAAAGGAGGCGGGGTGGCATTGCTGGTTAAAGAGGAAATCAATGCAATAGTAAGGAAGGGCATTAGCCTGGATGGTGTGGAATCGGTATGGGTGGAGCTGCGGAATTCCAAAGGGCAGAAACACTAGTGGGAGTTGTGTATAGACCACCAAATAGTAGTAGTGAGTTTGGGGACAGCATCAAACAAGAAATAAGGGATGTGTGCAATAAAGGTACAGCAGTAATCATAGGTGACTTTAATCTACATATAGATTGGGCTAACCTAACTGGTAGCAATGCGGTGGAGGAGGATTTCCTGGAAAGTATTAGGGATGGTTTTCTAGACCAATATGTCGAGGAACCAACCAGGGTGCTGCCCATCCTAGACTGGGTGATGTGTAATGAGAAGGGATTAATTAGCAATCTTGTTGTGCGAGGCCCTTTGGGGAAAAGTGACCATAATATGGTAGAATTCCTTATTAAGATGGAGAGTGACAAAGTTAATTCGGAAACTAGGATCCTGAACTTTAGGAAAGGTAACTTCGACGGTATGAGGTGTGAATTGGCTAGAAAAGACTGGCAGAGGATACTTAAAGGGTTGACGGTGGATAAGCAATGGCAAACATTTAAAGATCACATGGATGTACTTCAGCAATTGTACATCTCTGTCTGGAGTAAAAATAAAACTGGGAAGGTGGCTCAACCATGGCTAACAAGGGAAATTAAAGATAGTGTTAAAACCAAGGAAGAGGCATATAAATTGGCTAGAAAAAGCAATAAACCTGAGGAGTGGGAGAAATTTAGAATTCAACAGAGGAGGATTAAGGGTTTAATTAAGAGGGGGAAAATAGAGTACAAGAGGAAGCTTGCAGGGAACATAAAAACTGACTGCAAAAGCTTCCATAAATATGTGAAGAGAAAAAGATTAGTAAAGACAAACGTCGGTTCCTTGCAGTCGGATTCAGGTGAATTTATAATGGGGAACAAAGAAATGGCAGACCAATTGAACCAATACTTCAGTTCTGTCTTCACAAAAGAAGATATAAATAACCTTCTAAATGTACTAGGGGACAGTGGGACTAGTAAGAATGAGAAACTGAAAGATATCCTTATTAGGCGTGAAATTGTGTTAGGGAATTTGATGGGATTAAAGGCCGATAAATCCCTGTCCCTGATAGTCTGCATTCCAGAATACTTAAGGGAGTGGCCCGAGAAATAGTGGATGCATTGGTGATCATTTTCCAACAGTCTATCGACTCTGGATCAGTTCCTATGGACTGGAGGGTAGCTAATGTGACACCACTTTATTTTAAAGGAGGGAGAGAGAAAGTGGGTAATTATAGATCGGTTAGCCTGACATCAGTAGTGGGGAAAATGTTGGAATCAATCATTAAGGATGAAATAGCAGCCCATTTGGAAAGCAGTGACAGGATCGGACCGAGTCAGCATGGATTATGAAAGGGAAATCATGCTTGACGAATCTTCTGGAATTTTTTGTGGATGTAACTAGTAGAATGGACAAGGGAGAACCAGTGGATATGGTGTATTTGGACTTTCAAAAGGCTTTTGACAAGGTCCTGCACAAGAGATTGGTGTACAAAATCAAAGCGCATCGTATTGGGGGTAATGTACTGACGTGGATAGAGAACTGGGCCCCAAATATTCCTTCCAGGTGAAACAGCGATTTACTTCTACTTCTTTCAATTTAGTATACTGTATTCGCTGCTCACGATATGGTCTCCTCTACATTGGGGTGACCAAATACAGATTGATTAACTGCTTTGCTGAACACCTCCGTTGAGTCCGTAAGCGTGACCCGAGCTTCCGGTCGCCTGTCACTTTAATTCTCCGCTCCACTCCCACTCTGACCTCTCCGTCCTCGGCCTCCTACACTGTTCCAAAGAAGCTCAACGCAAGTTCGAGGAACAGTACTTCATCTTTTGTTTAAGTACTTTACAGCCTTCTGGACTCAACATCGAGTTCAACAATTTCAAACCATAACTTCGGCCCATATTTTGTTCCCGTTCCTCCCTTCTTTTAACAACCCCATCCGCACCCACCATTTTATTTTTATTTTTTTCTGTTTCCCATGGCAACTGGTAATTATTCCACCATTCACACCCTATCTAGACTCATCCTAACTTGTCCCATTACCATCTCAATTTGGCCCATCATCCCTTTTGTCTCTCAAAGCTCTACTGCCTTCCACCCTGTCACAGACCTTCCCTTTTGTTCTTTCCTCCCCTGCCCCTTTCAGTGCCCCCTGAACTTCCTGTTATATTTCAAACTATTGCCAGTTCTGACGAAGGGTCATCGACCTGAAACATTAACTCTGTTTCTCTCCACAGATGCTGCCTGACCTGTTGAGATTTCCAGCATTTTCTGTTTTTAAGTCATGCTTGGAGATGTAGTGAAGGCTATCGACCCTTTAACAGAGAGAATGGAATTACTCCGAGGTACGGCAGCATAAGAATTGTGGCAGACAGAATGGAGGGCAATATGGCAGGTACCCAAGTCTATGGCAAGTGAAATCTATCCCTCAATTGAGTCTTTTTTATGCTGGCACTGCAGTATAACTATGGCATAATTCCCATATACATTTGAATAATTCCCATACATTCTGAGAATTACCAAGCATCTGCTGAAAATGAGACCATAATATTATGAGGGTTTTGAATAACAATATTAAAATATGAGGCACTTATTCACTCACAGTTAAAGTGTAAACAGGAATTGAAGCCACATTACTCAACTGCTAATATTGGAAGTGTTTTATCAAATGGAATATGCATTTGTAGTGAATAAAGGCTGCATGATATTGGCCCTGAAATTCCAGTCGGAGGCTTCCCGCGGGCAATTGCCTCCAACCGGAGAATTTTAACAAATTTATCTGGTGATCTCGGAGGCACCACAAATTCCGGTGGGGAGGCCTTCTCTTCCCGCGTGGCGAAGCGCGCTCCCGTCCTCGAGGCTCCCACACAGAAGATGCAATCACGTGTGACTGCTCAACCAATCAGGTACTGCATTCTCAATTAATAGCAATGAGAACTCTGAATGTACGAGTTCTCATTGTTTGCTATTAATTGATAAAAAAACAAACACAATAACTCCAATTAAAAAATAAAAAACACACCTCACATCATTAAAATTAATTGAAATTAAAGTTAATAAATATCTTAAAGAAAAAAAAATTCTGAATCTTTACAAAGTATTTTTAATTATGGTTTACAATAAATTTAACGTAGTGGGCAGGGTTTTTAAAAATAAAATGTCTATTTTTAATTTTATTTTTTATGTTTTAAGTGTGTTTTAAAACTCTTAGCCTGTAAAAGTCAGCTATGAGCCTGCTTTTATCAGGCGCAAGAGTTTTGAGGACATTTTCTGGGCAAGATATGGGTTAAATTCCACAATCTTACTCTTGCAAATGTCCTCGCTCCCGAGGTGTAGATGATCTGTAGAAAAGCCGGTTTTCAGTGCATGCGCATTGCGCGCTGAAAACCGGCTTTTCTGATGCCTTCCCGGGTCCGTAGAAACCCCGTACGGATCTGGGGAGACCGGAATTTCCGGGCCAACATGGCACTCACACATTCCTATCAATGCACTTAGTTTGGAATCAAGACATCTTATAATTGAGGCACAGACTACTCCCCTCTTTCAGTTGCAGTTACAGTTAACACACTGTTACACATTTTTTCTTGTCTTAGCTTCTTTGTGTTTTGTTTATTCTATAAAGTGTAACCGTTAATCTCAAGTGTTCACAGTCTGTTAGTATATTGAGGGTTTATCTAGCATTAAAGGCTGGTGACCATTTAACAAGCTGAAAGTATCAGGTACCTATTGAAAATTCTAAATTGAATAATTATGATTGAGACCCATGTGATAAAGACCTTTCTTATGACTAACTATATAGGCCCGAAATTTGCGGTCAGCAGTGAAGCAAAGGCGTTCGATGCTAGCCCCAAAGAAAGCTGCCCACAGAGATGTCGCGATCTCTGTGGTGAGAAGTTTGCCTTTTTCAACGCATAATTTCAGCGCTCTATAGTGGGAATTCCCTAATGCGATCTGCTGCGACGTCAATAAGCTATTTAAGCAGCCAATTACATTGCAGAATTCTCACAGAATGGGAACCAGAAAATGAGAACCTGCTTTTATCTGCACTTTTAAAAAATTTTACAGAGAGCAAAACAAAGATCAGCCTGTTAGATGGGGATAAGGAAGAACCTGAAATTCTATGAACACCCTTTTAAAAATGTCAAGGTTTCTTAAAAATTTTAATTTTTATCGTAACACAGAAATTTGTCACTCCACAAAATTTAAATTTGTTTTTCAGGGCCATAATCTTTGTTTAGCAATCAATACGCTGTTAACACTGCAGTTACACCTACTCCAACAAGACCCAACAGTTAATGGGGTATTTAACGGAAATATTACCACGGAAAAGACAAGGTTTTCATCAGTTTCACTGATTTCACTGGTTACACTGATTGCCGGCTATTGGTTGAGGGGGGTTGGCGGGGCTATCCACAGTGCAGCCAGTATCGGAGCAGTGAATGACTGCCCGCAACTTCAGGGTTTCTGTGTTAGGATGAGCATGTGGTACATCATGAAGTTGTAGTCAGTTTCAAAGGGGTAATAATGGCGAATGCTGTTAGTTATTACCCACCGCAAATTCTGACCCATTGTTTAGAAAATAGCGGCTATTCATTAGGAGGTGTATGGATTGGATTTACCAAAACACAACAAGTTAGATAATGCTCCATCTTCTTCTTCTTCTTCTTCTTAGGCAGTCCCCCAGAGTTGAGGATGACTTGCTCCCACAATAAAATGAGTTCTAAGGCGACTGATGAGATCAATGCGAGATCTACAGTCTCTGTCACAGGTGGGGCAGATGGTGGTTGGAGGGATGGGTGGGTGGGGTGCTTGATTTGTCGTACGCTCCTTCCACTGTTTGTATTTGGCTTCCATGTGCTCCTGGTGAAGAGACTCAAAGTGTTCGGCACCTTCTTGGATGCTTCTCCTCCACTTTGAGTGGTCTTGGGCCAGGGATTCCCAAGAGTCAATGAGGATTTTGCATTTTTCAAAGGAGGCTTTGAGAGTGTCCTTGAAGCATTTTCTCTGCCCTACTGGGACTTGCCTGCCATGACATAGCTCAGAGTAAAGCGCTTGTTTTGGGAGACTAGTATCGGGCATGCGGACAATGTGACCCATCCATTGGAGCTGATCTAGTGTGGTCAATGCTTCGATGCTGGGGATGTTGGCCTGAGAGAGAATGCTGACATTGGTGTGCCTCTCCTGCAAATTCATGGAGGCAGCATTGCTGGTACTTCTCCAGTGATTCTCCAGCCTTCGGCCGACTGAGGTAAAGAGTGTTCGAAGACCAGGATCTCAAACTCGGCACCAAGCTCGGGGCCTACAGAGCAGTAGTGATTCCCGCCTTCCTATATGCTTCAAAGACATGAACTATGTACAGTAGAAGATGCTATGCTTGTATCTTCAGCTACATGCTGAGATCAAAATATTTCTCATTTATTGTGTTCTGGAAGTGTCAGCTTCTACTGGAAGATGAATGGAGAGCATGGTTTTATAAAACTGAGCTATTAGACTTTTTTGGACCCAGTGTGAAAAGCTCCTTATCAGAATCAATCTGCAGTTAAAAATATCTTAATGATTCAATTCATCAGATTAACTATGCTGGTGAGAACTGCTACTTTCATCTCCCCACAACCATTAGTTGTAGAAAATATGTTATCTCAGCTGTCTCAAATAGCTTCTGCTGTGTCAGACTTTTGAATTGCTTAACTGTAGAAGGAAACATGTCATGATACGAGTCCTGTTAAGTTACACGAAAAGCTCAATCATAAAGTGGGGGGAAGGAGTAAAAATGATATTTTTCAATGTTATTACTGTATTTATTTAAAACAACTTATACTATGATTGATAAAGAAATCTTTGCTAAAAGCTATGAATCAAATGTTGATTTTTGGATGAATACCCAGCAAGCGAAGCAGAAAAGATAATTGGTTAGATTGATGCATCTGTTCACCCCAGAATGTTAACCTAATGTTTCTGGAAAATACTTTCCAATTAGTACAAGAACCTGGAGAGTAGTTTAGAGCTTCTGAATTGCTCTAAAATCCATAGGGGTTTTTTTTTAACAAAAGGCACAGACAATGAATGGAACAACATATCCTCAAATGAATGAGAACAGTTTCTGTTGTGTATGCAATAATTCAATAGACTGAATACTGTAAACTACGAACAGGTACAAACCTGGCTCTACTTTATTAGGATCCAAAGTGATTAAATTACAAGATGGTTGGCCTTTTATACCTGGGCCGCACACACGTGCACACAGCCCAATGACCTCCGACAGTGGCGCTACCTGGTGGCTACTAACCCCAAGCATACATACGTCACAATATGCCCCTTTAAGATATTAGTAACGGTCTTTTTATAAATTGAGACGGTCCGGGGCGTTCCGCTCCTGAGTTGAATGTCTCAGTTCAACTCCAGCCTTGGTCGAGCAGTCTGAGTCTGTTATGACTGGGGGCTAGGTAGCCGATCTGATAGGGGATGGCAATGACCAGGTCATGGATTGAAAGTTTAAATTCATTGACCATGTCAGTGATTGAAAGTCCAGATTCATTGATGACAGCGGAGTCCTCTGAAGACTGAGGGTAGATTGGTTGGTCACTGATTGTGCCTTCCTCAGACTGTTCCGGTTCATCCGTGTGCCGCAACTTTATCTGATCAACATGTTTCCTGCATGTCTGCCCATTCTTGAGCTTAACGATAAACACACTGTTACCCTCCTTGGCCGTAACAGTACCGATGATCCATTTGGGACCTTGACCATAATTCAGTACATACACAGGATCATTGATAGAAATGTCGCGTGACACAGTTGCGCGAGCATGATACCCTTGCTGACTTTGACGTCTGTATTCGACACGATTATACAAGTCAGGGTGGACAAGAGAGAGCCTAGTCTTGAGAACTCTCTTCATCAATAGTTCAGCAGGGAAGACCTCGGTAAGCGTATGGGGTGGTTGTCCTGTAACTAAGCAATATGCGTGACAAGCGAGTTTGCAGTGAACCTTGAGTTACACGTGTCGTACTCTGCTTGATGGTTTGGACCACATGTTCTGCTTGTCCATTGGATACAAGTTTGAATGGTGCTGACCTCACATGTTTAATACCATTGAATTTCATGAACTCTTGAAACTCCATACTGGTGAAGCAAGATCCGTTGTCGTTTACAATGATGTCAGGCAGACCATGCGTAGCAAACATGACACAAAAGCTCTCAATGGTAGCTGTGGATGTGCTGGATGACAATATTGTACACTCTATCCACATGGAATAAGCATCCAGCACAGCTAAGAATATCTTTCCCAGGAAGGGACCTGCAAAGTCGATGTGGATCCTGGACCATTGTTTAGATAGCCACGATCACAGACTCAGCGGCGATTCCGCTGGTGCTTTACTAAGCTGCAGACAAGTGTTGCACTGATGCACACTTGATTCCAGATCAGAGTCAATTCCAGACCACTATACATGAGACCTGGCAATGGCTTTCATCATGACAATACCGGGATGTGTGATATGTAGATCATGCACAAATTTCTCTCTGCCTTTCTTGGGCAAAATAACACGATTATCCCACAGTATACGATCTGATTGAATGAATAGTTTGTCTTTGCGACAGATGTAAGGTTTGGTCTCCTCACACATTTGCTTGGGTATGGCAGACCAATCACCATCAAGGATACAACATTTCACAACCGATAATATTGGGTCCAGGCTGATCCAGGTCTTAACTTGTTGGGTCGAGACAGGGGTTCCTTCACTTTCAAAAGCATTCATGACTAACAGTAGGTCTGCTGGTTGTGGTGTTTCCACCGCCGGTGTGGACAATGGCAGACGACTCAATGCATCGGCACAATTCTCAGTGCCAGGTCTATGGCGAATGACATAATCATAGGCAGATAATGTCAGCGCTCAACTCTGAAAGCGGAACGATGTATTGGTATTGATAACTTTGTTTTCCGAAAAAAATGAGATGAGTGGCTTGTGATCTGTTTCCAGTTCAAACCGAAGACCAAACAGGTACTGATGCATCTTTTTAACCCCATACACACAGGCTAGTGCTTCTTTATCTACCATGCTGTAGGCTGTTTCTGCCTTTGACAAACTTTTAGAAGCATATGCAACAGGTTGTAATTTGCCCGACTCATTCGCTTGTTGGAGCATGCAACCAACTCCATATGACGAAGCATCACAGGCCAATACTAGACACTTACATCGATCATAATGTACCAGCAGCTTGTTAGAGCAAAGCAGATTAGTAGCTTTCTCAAAAGCTCTATCTTGAGACGCACCCCAAAACCAGTTGTCGTCTTTTATTAGCAGCATGTGTAGTGGCTCTAAAGAAGTGCTCAATCTAGGTAAGAAATTACCGAAGTAGTTGAGTAGACCAAGGAACAAACACAGCTCCATCACATTCTGAGGCTTGTGTGCATTTTTGATGGCCTTGGTTTTCGAGTCCGTAGGCCTGATACCATCATCAGCAATTTTTCCTCCCCAGGATTTTGACTTCCGGTGCCATGAGGACGTACTTCGAGCATTTCAGTCTGAGGCCCACTTTGTTCAAATGATGTAGAACCTCTTCCAAGTTGTTCAGATGTTCGGCGGAGTCACAATCTGTGACCAGTATATCATCTTGGAACATGACAGTTCTGGGGACGGACTTCAATAGACTCTCCATGTTCCTCTAAAATATGGCTACAGCCGAGCGAATTCCAAAAGGGCACCTGTTGTAGATAAACAGTCCTTTATGAGTGTTTGATGCATGTAAGTTTTTTCAACATGTTGACCAGCTGCTGTGTCATGTAGGCCGATATCAGATCCAGTTTTGTGAACGATTTCCCCCCGGCTAGTGTTGCAAACAGGTCATCAGTCTTCGGTAACGGGTATTGATCTTGTTTCGAAACTCAGTTGATCGTAACCTTGTAGTCTCCACAAATCCTGACAGTGCCATCACTCTTCAACACGGGAACAATGGGCCTGACCCATTCATTAAATTCGACCGGTGATATGATCCCGTCACACTGGAGTCTGTCCAGTTCTATTTCGACCTTCTCCCTCATCATGTATGGAACCGCCCGAGCTTTATGATGGATCGGTCTTGCATCCGAGTGCACGTGGATCTGCACCTTGGCTCCCGTGAAATTGCCGATGCCTGGTTCAAAGAGCGAGGGGAACTTGCTCAGCACTTGAGCACGTGGAGTACCCTCCTGCAATGACAATACTTTGATCTTGTTCCAGTTCCATTTGATTTTTTTCTAACCAGTTCCTGCAGAACAGTGTTGGACCATTGCCTGGAACAATCCATAACAGTAAATCGTGAACCGCACCATCATACGACACCTTGATTACTGAACCGGCAATCACCGTTATGAATTCTTTAGTGTATGCACGCAACTTGGCATTGACTGGACTCAGCTTAGGCCTCACAGCCTTGATATCCCACAGTCTGTCAAATGTCCTCTGGCTCATTATTGGTTGACTCGCACCCGTGTCCAATTCCATCGATACCGGCTCACCATTAAGTTTTACATTAATCATTATTGGTTGGCTCTTTGTTTGGAACAAAAACAGTCCATACACTTCCTCCTCTGGTATCTTGGATTGCATATCCGGAGCCGCCCTAGTGGTGTGTCGCAGCACGCTTGCTCAGTTGCGGACACATGCGCTGAAGATGCCCCTCTCTCAAACAGCCTTTACAACTATACTGTTTAAACCAACACTGATGATGCCAATGATTTCCCCCACAACTCCAACATGGTGATATCAGATTCATTCCCGTTGGCAGACTTTGAGCAGCCACAGGTTTCGCGTAAGCAGTCCGGTAGGCTCTGCCATATGCAGCTCTGCCAAACGACGATACTATCTTGTTTACAGTACTTGCTGAGTTCCGATTTTTCAAGGATATCTGGTTTAAGCTTTTGTCCGTCATCATGCATAATTGGGCAATCGTGATGGCCTTGTTCAAATCCAGCATCTCTACCACCAGTAGCTTACACAGAATCACCTCGTGGTTGATGCCGATTACAAAGACGTCCCGCAGCATGTCTGCCAACGCAGTTTCGAACTTACACAGTCCAGCTAGACATCTTAGGTTGGAAACGAATTCTGATACATCCTGGCCCTCAGAACAAATGAGAGTTTATAATCGATATCTTGAGATGATGAGGCCTTCATCTAGTTTGAGATAGTCACGTACCAGAGCACACAATGTTTCCTAGTCCTTGTCCGTTGGACTTAAGGGCGAGAGGAGATTCTTTGAGTCCATAGATTTTCGGACTGCAAATCGTGAGGAGGACTGCCCGGCGTTGAACTGCATCTGCCTCTTTCTCCATTTTGTTGGTCACGAAGTACTGGTTCAAGTGGGCTACAAAATCTTCTCCCTCCACGAATCGCTCCAGAATTCTCATTTTTGCATGCGAAGGCTCTTGTTACCTCGTCGTCAAATGTTGTGTATGCAATAACTGTTAGACTGAATACTGTATACTCCGAACAGGTACAAACCTGGCTCTACTTTATTAGGGCCTAAAGTGATTACATTACAAGATGGCAGGCCTTTTACACCTGGGCCGCACACACGTGCGCACAGCCCAAAGACCTCCAACAGTGTCACCACCTGGTGGCTAGTAAACCCAAGCATACATACATGACAGTTTCCTTTCCTTCTCAACAGTTTGATGATAATGGGCAACAGTTGCCTCAAAGTAAATTAACTTTGCTTCTCATAATTTGATCATTCAGGTGTAGTGGAATAATCAAAATAAATCAGATTTTGGATTAATTTGCAAACACCTCAATTGACTATTTGAAAAAATCATGTAAATCCTTGTCACACTTCAAGGCCTGAATAAATAAAACCACCAGGAGCTACAGATTTCCTGAATTTATTGCCCATCCCTAATTATCCTTGAAAAGGTGGTGGTGGGCTACCTTCTTGAGCCCCTGAAGTCCATGAGTTGAAGTTACTGCTTTGAAGTAGGCAATTCAAGGATTTGGTTCCATCAAAGATGAAGGAACAGTGATCTATGTGCCAAGTTGTGATGATGTGTGACTTGGAGGAGAACTTGTAGGTGGTGGTGTTGGGCCTGCTGTCCGTATCCTTCTAAGTGGTGGAGGTCACGGGTTTGGGAAGTGCTGAAACAGCCTTGGTGACTTGCTGCAGTGCATCCTCCAGTGCACACTGCAGCCACACTGCAGTATGCTGGTAGTAGAAGAAATGTATATCTAAGCTTGTGGATCGGATGCCGATCAAGTGGATTTCTTTATCCTGAATGGTGTCGAGCTTCTTGAGTGCTGTTGCAACTGTACCCATCTAGGTAAGTGGAGAGTATTCCATTACATTCCTGACTTGTGTCTTGTAGAGCATGAGGGAGACAGGGTGGCCGAAATTGCCCCCCACCCAAAATTTGGCGCATGCACCCCGTTTCAATGGTTTGTACTGCCGTGGTGGTCGAGGTTGCCTCTTGAGCGACATTTCGCTCATTGTTGTTGTTATGTATTTAACTCTTTGTACGACACCTGACCACCAGCGGGCCCACCTGTTGGAGTCCCAAGGGATCCCAGCATCCCTTGGGAGCACAGTATATAAGCAGGCCACCCACGAGGTACCTGCACTCTGGAGTTTTATTAAAGGAGCAAAGGTCACCCTTGTTCATTGTACACAGTACTCAGTTTCATCCTTTATTTTGAGTGTATCAGTTGTTTTGTTTTTATTCGGATCCGGAAGTCACTCTTAATGGGGGTGGATACGCGGCAGTAGCAACACTAGAGGCGTGGAAGTTTTGGGCGGTACTGAGTGGCTGCCGTGATGACATCATCACGGCACCGCATCACCATGGCTCTCCCCTTCATTTAAAGGGGAGAGCCTGCGCGATCTTAAAACTTCGGTCCATTGGGCCACCAGGGAGGGTTTCTTGTTGGGCTGACATGGCAGACGGCCGGCAAAAAAAAAATATGGCGGCAGCAGCAGTAGATCCCCCCATTTAAGGGATGCCGCATCGCCATTGCAGAAGGCCACAGACTCACTGGACCACCGTAATAAAGCAGGTTTTGGCACCGCCCGGCGGGCCGAAGATTTTCACGGCGGAATCTTGCCATCCAGGGGGGTGCTTAATATGATGATTCACTTAACACGGATCGGCAGCAGCGGAGCAGTGGGGCGGGTGCGGGGTGGGAAGCGAGTCACTGCTGGGCTAAAACAGGAGCAGAATTTTGATAATGACAGCCATGACATGAAAAATCGGCACCATTGCACTCCGCAGCGTGGCCACTGTTTCTGGTGTTAAGAGGCCTTAAGGAAAGGGACAATTTCAGTCCCAGGAAGTGAGCCAATAGCCACAGAATTCCCAGCCTCTGACCTGCTCTAGTAGCCACAGCATTTATGTGGCTCGTCCGGTTGAGTTTCTGGTCAATAGTGATCCTTAGGATGCTGATGGAAGGGGATTCACCAGGCTGGCATCTCATTCACACGTTTACCTGGTGCTACTCCCAGGCTCCAACGTGTGGCTGAACCAATGTTTCCCCAAGTCAAAATGACCCCCACATTCCATGGATTATTAGTCCAGGCCTTAGGGTTACTAGCCCAGTAACATAACTACTATGCTACCGTACCCAAGAGAAATGCACATGCAACTTAATGTTGCGCAAGAATAGTGCTTTTAAAATTTGCAGATCCAGTACTTGGCAATATTTTAATTAAAATTACTATTTGTAGATATTAATAAGGATGAAATAAGGGCAATGAATCACTTATTATAATGCACTTACTAAAATACACTTTTCCAGGGTAGAATGAGCATATACAAATCTTACCATTTTCAGTCAAATCATATAAAGATAATATAAAATCGTAGAAAAAAAGTGAACAAGGAAGCTCTCTTCAGAAAACAGTGATTCAAATGGAGACAGCAGCAGCAGACATGCTTTAATAGGATAGGGCGGGGCCAAAATTCAGGGTCTCAGAAAGACCCATTGCTGCCATGTGGTGGAATCCCATGGCCGCCGCTTTGTGGTCAACTGGCTGCCCCAACCCAGATTAAGCTCGGGGATTTTTCAGCCCGTCCCCATTCCGCCCTGCTGCTGCCGATTGCCGCAAGTGTGTCATAAAAGCATGTACTGCCGCTATCCTGCACCTACAGAATACACGCACCCAAATTCACCCGAAAAATCATTGCCCCGCCATGCGGTGCCCCCGACAGATTTTTCTGTCAGTTCACCTTCTCCTCACTGTGTGCAGCCCGGCAGCACTTCAAGGGGAGGGCCCACTGCTGTGGCCACCGTATCTTTATTTTTGCCGGCTGACTTCCAGATCGGCAAAATAGTGCCCACGGGTTCGACCGTGGGTGCCAGGCCGCTGGCCCAGCCGAAAGCCTCCCTGGTGGCCCAGTGGCCAAAGATTAAAAAATACCAGATTCTCTCCCATTTAACGGAGGTGAGAGAACATGGTGACACACACGCGCAGTGATGTCACCACCGCTCAGCGGCGGAGTCCCAATCCCACCCCAACTTCCACCCCTCAGCCTGCCTTACCACTGTACTTGCGCCCCCACTATGTCCGACTTCCGGTCCAACTTTAAAAAAACGGCAAAGTCCCAAAAATCAATGGAAACTCCGCCTCAACGATTCCGGCGGAAAAACTTCAAGAAAAAGGGAGCTTTCTGGCGGCCTTGAATTTCGGATCCGATGTTTCAGAAAAGACAGGACATTTAAGTTTAATGGAGTTTAAAGAGAAACTAAACATAAATTATAAAGTATTTAATTTAATTTACTATTGGCTCTTTATTTAATAGCTGTTAGCATTTCTCCCTGTTTCCTATTACCTCTGGTCTGAAGGTTCTGTGCTCACATATATAGTCTACCTATGTAACCATGATAAAAAAATCTATTCAGAATGATAGCGATCAGAGCAAAACACATTGGCCTAGAAATAAGTTGCTGCTGCACCCATTTTGCAGGTGTAAAACGGGTGCCAAGGTGTAGAATATTGGTAAAGACAGGAAAAGTGGTATCGAGGGCCCATGCCTGAAACAGGCGTTAGATCCTTTACATATTATTGAACAGCAGTGCGGGCTCGAAGGGCAGAATGGCCTACTCCTGCACCTATTTTCTATGTTTCTATGTTTCAAATAGGAGCCCTCTAGACTGGTTGAGGCCTTCTTTGCAAAATTGGTCTGGCCTGAACACAACTTTTACCTAGCCAGCTGTCTTCAGGATTACGTGGTCTACATGCAGCCTAACCAGCAGCCCTTAAAAGGAACCGCTGGAGACCATCACCAAAAAGGTACGAATGTTGAAAAGTACTTTTCTGAATGTGGAGCCAGGAGATGCAGGAGTGATCCTCCCTGCACTACTTAATTGCCAAAGACCATTGCCTGCTCCCACTTAGCTTCCTCCTGATCACCTCTACGTTGCAGCAGTCCTAAATCCAATGACACATGCTTAGTATCCCTAGGCAGTTCACCGGTCTCATTTAAATTAAGCCCAAGGTCCAATATCGGATGTACCTCGAACCAAACTGTTCCAGTGCAGGGAATGTTCCCTGGCAGACTAATTTGAACCAATGTCTTGGCCAGTATTCCTTATTATCCCATTGTCCAGCAAAACTTTTCAAAGACTTTCCCCCCAATTATGTTCTTAGAGGAGCAGAATTCCAACACTGTAAAATCATAACAATCAGGACTTGATTGCTTAATTTTGTGTAAATCATTTCCTGTTCCTAAAAACTCTCTTCTTATGCACTAAGCTTAAAATGTGTACTTTTGGCTGTCATGTATGTTTGCTTGGGGTTACTAGCCACTAGGTGGTGCCACTGTCGGAGGTCATTGGGCTGTATGCATGTGTGTGCGGCCCAGGTATAAAAGGCAAGCTATCATGTAATGTAATCACTTTGGGCCCTAATAAAGCAGAGCCAGGTTTGTACCCGTGTTAGTTTACAGTATTCAGTCTATCGAGTTATTACCTACATAACATTTGGTGATGAGGTAATTTAAGAACCTTCGCATGCAAAAATGAGCACAATTGGAATTCTGAAGAGATTCGTGGAGGGAGAGGACTGGACAGATTTTGTAGCTCGCCTGGACCAATATTTCATGGCCAACAAAATGGAGGAATCCACTGCCGCAGTTCGACGCAGGGCGGTCTTCCTCACGGTTGGCAGTCCGAAAATCTGTGGACTCATAAAGAATCTTCTCTCGCCTGCAAGTCCAACGGACAAGGATTATGAAGAATTGTGTGCTCTGGTATGTGACCATCTCAAACCAGAAGAAGGCATCATCATCTCATGATATCGATTCTACAAGCACGTCCATTCTAAGGGCCAGGGTGTGTCGGAATTTGTTGCCAACCTAAGACGTCTAGCTGGAACATGTAAGTTCTAAAATGCGTTGGACATTCTTTGTATTTGGCATCAACCACGAGGTGATCCTGCATAAGCTACTGGTGGCGGAGTTGCTGGATTTGAGCAAGGCCATCATGATTGCCCAGGCATGCATGATGACGGACAAAAACTTAAAGTCGATATCATTGAAAAATCGGAACTCAGTAAGTACTGTAAACAAGATTGTATTGTCTTTTGGCAGAGCTGCATATGGCAGGGTCTACTCGACTACGTGTGCGAAACCTGTGGCTGCCCAAAGTCCGCCAATGGGAATGAATCCGATTTCACCGTGTTGGTGTTGTGGGGGCAATCATCGGCCTCAGTGTCAGTTTAAACAGTACATTTGTAAAGGCTGTTCGAGACTGGGGCTTCTCCAGCGCATATGTCCGCAACTGAGCAAGCGTGCTGCAACACACCACATGGAGGATGATGACCAGTATAGCGCAGATCCGGATATGCAATCCGAGATACCAGAGGAGGAAGAGTATGGAATGTACTCATTCCAAACAAAGAGCCAACCAATAATGATTAATGTGAAACTTAACGGTGTGCCGGTACCGATGGAATTGGACACGGGTGCGAGTCAATCAATAGTCAGAGGACATTCGACAAGCTGTGGGATACTAACGCTGTGAGGCCTAAGCTGAGTCCAGTCAATGCCAAGTTGTGTACGTACACTAAAGAACTCATAATGGTGATTGGCAGTGCAGTTGTCAATGTGTCGAATGATGGTGCGGTTCATGATTTACCATTATGGATTGTTCCAGGCAATGTTCCAGTGCTGTTCGGCAGGAATTGGCTGGAAAAAATCAAATGGAATTGGAATGCTATCAAAGCATTGCCGTCGGAGGAGGATACTCCATGTGCTCAAGTGCTGAGCAAGTTCCCCTCATTGTTTGAACCAGGCATCGGCAATTTCACGGGAGCCAAGGTGCAGATCCACGTGAACTCAGATGCAAGACCAATTCTTCATAAAGCTCGGGCGGTTACGTACATGATGAGGGAGAAGGTCGAAATCGAACTGGACAGACTCCAGCGTGAAGGGGTCATATCACCAATCGAATTTAACAAATGGGTCAGCCCCATAGTTCCTGTGGTGAAGAGTGATGGCACTGTCTGGATTTATGGAGACTACAAGGTTACGATCAACCGACTTTTGAAACAGGATCAATACCCATTACCGAAAGCTGATGACCTGTTTGCAACGCTAGCCGGGGGGGAAATCGTTCACTAAACTGGATCTAACGTTGGCCTACATAACACAGGAGCTGGTCAAGACGTCAAAAAAACTTACCTGCATCAACACTCAAAAAGGACTGTTTATCTACAACAGGTGTCCTTTTGGAATTCGCTCGGCTGCAGCCATATGTCAGAGGAACATGGAAAGTCTACTGAAGTCCGCCCCTAGAACCAAGGTGTTCCAAGATGACATCCTGGTCACAGGTCATGACACCGCCGAACATCTGAATAACCTGGAAGAGGTTCTACATCGTCTGGACAAAGTGGGACTCAGACTGAAACTTTCGAAGTGCGTTTTCATGGCACCGGAAGTCGAATTCCTGGGGAGGAAAATTGCTGCTGACGGCATCAGACCTACAAACTCGAAAACCAAGGCCATCAAAAATGCACCCAAGCCTCAGAATGTGATGGAGCTGCGTTCGTTCCTTGGTCTACTCAACTACTTTGGTTATTTTCTACCTAGATTGAGCAATTAATTAGAGCCACTGCACTTGCTGCTAAGAAAAGGCGACAACTGATTTTGGGATGTGTCTCAAGATAGCGCTTTTGAGAAAGCTACTAATCTGCTTTGCTCCAACAAGCTGCTGATACATTATGATCCGTGTAAGCATCTAGTATTGGCCTGTGATACTTCATCATATGGAGTTGGTTGCGTGCTCCAACAAGCTAATGAGTCGGGCAAATTACAACCTGTTGCATATGCTTCTAAAAGTTTGTCAAAGGTGGAAAGAGCCTACAGCATGGTAGAAAAAGAAGTATTAGTCTGTAAGTATGGGGTTAAAAAGATGCACCAGTAGCTGTTTGTTCTTCAGTTTGAACTGGAAACAGATCATAAGCCGCTCATCTCATTGTTTTCAGAAAACAAAGGTATCAACACCAATGCATCGTCCCACATCCAAAGATGGGCGCTGAGATTATCTGCCTATGATTATGTCATTCGCCATAGACCTGGCACTGGGAATTGTGCCAATGCACTGAGCCGTCTGTCGTTGCCCACAACAGAGGTGGAGATGCCACAACTTGCAGATGTACTGTTAGTTATGGATGCTTTTGAACATGAAGGAACCCCTGTCACAGCTCAACAAGTTAAGACCTGGACGAGCCAGGACCCGATGTTATCGGTTTTGAAACATTGTGTCCTTAGTGGTGATTGGTCTGCCATACCCAAGCAAATGGGTGATGAGACCAAACCTTACAACCGTTGTAAAGATGAACTATTCATTCAGTTAGATTGTTTACTGTGGGGTAACCGCATTGTTATGCCTAAGAAAGGCAGAGAGAAATTTGTACATGATCTACATAGCATTCATCCCGGTATTGTCATGATGAAAGCCATTGCCAGGTCTCATGTATAGTGGCCTGGAATTGACTCTGATCCGGAATCATGTGTGCATTAGTGCAACACTTGCATGCAGCTAAAGTAAAGCACCAGCAGAATCGCCGCTGAGTCTGTGGTCGTGGCCATCTAAACCATGGTCCAGGATCCACATCGACTTTGTAGATCCCTTCCTGGGAAAGATGTTGTTAGTTGTGGTGGGTGCATATTCCAAGTGGATAGAGTGTATAATCATGTCATCCAGTACATACACAGCTACAATTGAGAGCCTTTGTGTCATGTTTGCCACTCATGGTCTGCCTGACATCGTTGTAACCGACAACGGACGTTGCTTCACGAGTCTTGAGTTTCAAGAGTTCATGAAACTCAATGGTATCAATAATGTGAGGTCAGCACCATTCAAACCCGCATCCAATGGTCAAGCAGAGCGTGCTGTCCAAACCATTATGCAGAGTATGAAATGTGTAACTCAAGGTTCACTGCAGACTCGCTTCTCATACATATTGCTTAGTTACAGGACAAGACCCCACACGCTTATGGGAATAGTTCACGCTTACTGAACTATTGATGAAGAGAAGTCTCAAGACCAAGCTCTCTCTTGTCCACCCTGACTTGAACGGTCATGTTGAATACAGACGTCAGCAGTGGTATCATGCTCGCGCTGCTGTATCACGTGATATTTTTGTTAACGATCCTGTGTATGTACTAAATTATGGTCAAGGTCCCAAGTGGATCGCCACTACAGTTACGGCCAAGGAGGGTAACAGAGTGTTTATCGTCAAGCTCAAGAATGGGCAAACATGCAGGAAACATGTTGATCAGATAAAGCTGCGGCACACAGATGAACTAGAACAGTCTGAGGAAGACACAATCAGTGACCAACCAACCTACCCTCAGTCATCAGAGGACTCCGCTGTCATCAATGAATCTGTACTTTCAATCCCTGACATGGTTATTGCCACTCCCACCTAATCGGCTACCCAGCCCCCAGTCATAACAGACTCAGAAGATTCGCCCGAGGCTGGAGTTGAACTGAGGCTATCAATTCGGGAGCGGAAAGCCCTGGACCGTCTCAATTTGTAAATAGACTGTTAGTAATATCTTAAAGGGGATATTGTCATGTAAGTATGCTTGGGGTTACTAGCCATCAGGTGGCACCACTGTCGGAGGTCATTGGGCTGTACGGCCCAGGTATAAAAGGCAAGCCATCATGTAATAATCACTTTGGGCCCTAATAAAGCAGAGCCAGGTTTGTACCTGTGTTAGTTTACAGTATTCAGTCTATCGAGTTATTATATATATAACATTGGCTATTACCAGAAACAGGAAATAAACGTACAGCTACATCCTAGCAATAGTAACACACTCACCTGCCAGTTAATCCTTCCCTAAATTGTTCATCTTTTATGTATACTCATTTCTGGTATCGATGTTTTAGTCAAGTAAATTCAAAAAGGCTTATGTCATCATCAACATACCATGAATAACTTTCTATGACATCACATTACCAAGCATCACTATTTTGTGCATCTGAGCTCTTGGAATTTGAAAGATTTTCACTGGATTACTCACATTATAAAAATCATTGAAATGTGGTCACATCGCATGAAAAAAACATTGGGCCATCTAAACATTTCACAAAATTTGATGTCTAAATTTTACCGTCAATGCTCATGGCACCATTCCTGTTTAGAGGATTGAACAAATGCCCTTAGCAATACGCCTGCAAATTAATGATGTGCTTATAAGAACATAAGAAGTAGGAGCAGGAGTAGGCCATTTGGCCCCGCGAGCCTGATCTGATCTTGGCCTCAACTCCACTTCCCTGCCCGCTCCCCATAAACCTTGACTCACTTATCATTCAAAATCTGTCTATCTCCACCTTAAATATAGTCAATGACCCAGCCTCCACCGTTCTGTCAGGTAGAGAATTACCAAGATTCGTGACCATCTAAGAGAAGAAATTCCTCCTCCTTTCCGTTTTAAATGGGCGACCCCTTATTCTGAAACTATACCACCTAGTTCTAGATCCTCCCATGAGGGGAAACATCCTCTATGTGTCTACCCTGTCAATCCCCCTCATAATCTTATACGTTTCAATAAGATCACCTTTTCTAAATTACAATGAGTATAGGCTAAACATAAAGGCTCAACCTTTCTTCATAAGACAAACCCTTCTTCTCAGGAATCTAGCTCTGAACTGCCTCCAATGCAAGTATATCCTTCCTTAAATAAGGAGATCCAAATTGGACACAGTACTCTAGGTGTGGTCTCAGCAACACCCTGTGCAGTTGTAGCGGGACTTTCTTACTTTTATACTCCATCCCCCTTACAATAAAGGCCAACATTCCATTTGCCTTCTTAATTACTTGTTGTACCTGCATGCTAACTTTTTGTGTTTCATGTACAAGCACCCCCAGATCCCTCTGTACTTCAGCAGTTTGTAGTCTCTCCTCATTTAAATAATAATTTGCCTTTTTATTTTTCCTACCAAAGTGGATAACCTCACATTTTCCCACATTATACTCCATCTGCCAAATTTTTGCCCACTCACTGAGCCTATCTATGTCCCATTGCACATTATTTGCATCCTCCTCACAACTTGTTTTCCCACCTATCTATGGATCATCAGCAAATTTGGATACATTACACTCAGTCCCTTCATACAAGTCATTAATATAGATTGTAAATAGTTGATGCCCAAAAACGGATCCCGACTCTCTATTTTCTGTTAGTTAGCCAATCCTCTATCCTGCTAATATACTACTCCCAACCCCGTGAGCTCTTATCTTGTGCAGTAACCTTTTATGTGGCACTATATCAAATGCCTTCTGGAAATCCAAATACACGACATCTACTGGTTCCCCTTTATCCACCCTGCTCGTTATATCCTCAAAGAACTCCGGCAAATTTGTCAAACATGATTTCCCTTTCAGAAAATCATGCTGACTCTGCTTGACTGCATTATGATTTTCTAAATGTCCTGCTATTACTTCCTTAATAATGGACTCCAGCATTTTCCCAATGACAGATGTTAGGCTAACTGGTCTATAGTGTCCTGCTTTCTGCCTCCCTCCTTTCTTAAATAGGGGCTTTACATTTGCGGTTTTCCAATCTGCTGGGACCTCTCCAGAATCCAGGGAATTTTGGTTGATTACAAGCAATGAATCTACTATCTCTACAGTCACTTCTTTTAAGATGCAGGCCATCAGGTCCAGGGGACTTGTTCACCTTTAGTCCCATTAGTTTGCTGAGTACTTTTTCTCTAGTGATAGTGATTGTTTTAAGCTCCCCCTGCCCAATAGCCCCTTGATTATCAATTATTGGGATTCTTTTAGTGTCTTCTACCGTGAAGACCATTACAAAATATTTGTTCAAAGTCTTTGCCATTTCCGTGTTTCCCATTATTAATTCCCCAATCTCATTCTCTAAGGGAGCAATGCTTACTTTAGCTACTCTCTTCCTTTTTATGTACCTATAGAAGCTCTTACTGTCCGTGTTGTATATTTCTTGCTAGTTTACTCATAATCTATCTTCTCTCTCTTTATTATTTTTTTTAGTCTTCCTTTGCTGGTGTCTAAAAATTTCCCAATCCCCTGGCCTTCCAGTATTCTTCGAAATATTATATGCCTTTGTTTTCAATTTGATACCATCCTTTACTTCCTTAGTTAGCCATGGCTGGTTCATCTTTCTCTTAGAGTCTTTCTTTCTCACTGAAATATATCTTTGCTGAGAGTTATGAAATATCTCCTTAAATGTTTGCCACTGCTCATCTACTGTCTTATCTTTTAATCTATTTTCCCAGCCCACTCTGCCTTCATACCTTTGTAATTTTCTTTATTTAAGTTCAGGACACTAGTTTGAGACCTAGCTTTCTCACCCTCAAATTGAAATTGAAATTCTACCATGCTATGATCACTCTTCCCAAGAGGATCCTTTACTATGAGATCACCCCACTGGAGTGGAACTAAACTATAAAATCAGTGGAAACCTTTTCAACCATCGTTATCACCAGGCCAGATCCAAGACTGTCCCAATCTCTGTTGTTGAAATACAGTCCGCGGATGACGCTTGCGTCTGCGCACATTCAGAGACTGAACTCCAAGTCATAGTTAAAATCTTCACTGGGGTGTACGAAAGCATGGGCCTTACAATAACGTCCGTAAGACAAAGGTCCTCCACCAACCTGACCCCCAGTTATCAAGATCCATTGCGCAGCCCTGGACAACGTGGACCACTTTCCATGCCTTGGGAGCCTATTATCAGCAAGGGCAGACATCGATGACAAGGTTCAACACCGCCTCCAGTGCACCAGCGCAGCTTTCAGCCGCCTGAAGAAAATAGTGTTCGAAGATCAGGCCCTCAAATCTGGCACCAAATTCATGATCTACAGGGCTGTAGTGATACCCGCCCTCCTGTATGGCTCAGAGATGTGGACCATATTCAGTAGACACCTCAATCATTAACATCATTGCCAGTCCCTCGAGTCGAGGATGACTTGCTTCCACATCAAAAAGTTCACAAGTGTTTCAATGAAGGACCTAATATTCCAGGTCCCAAACTACATGTTGAAGGGTGGAAGATGCCTGTGCGTGGATTTTTTTAACGTGTGATGGCTGTTGCACATCAGCCACCTCAAATCGCTGGAGAAATACCACCAACGATGTCTCTGCAAGATCTTGCAAATCCCCTGGGACGACAGACGCACCAATGTTAGCGTCCTCAATCAGGCCAACATCCCCAGCATCAAAGCACTGACCACACTCGACCAGCTCCATTGGGTGGGCCACATTGTTTGCATGCCTGACACAAGACTCCCAAAGCAAGCGCTCTACTCGGAAATCCTACACGGCAAGCGAGCCAAAGGTGGGCTGAGGAAATATTTCAAGAACACCCTCAAAGACTCCTTGATAAAATGCAACATCCCCACCGACACCTGGAGTTCCTGGCCAAAGACTGCCCTAAGTGGAAGAAGTACATCCGAGGGGGTGCTGAGCACCTCGAGTCTCGTTGCCGAGAGCATGCAGAAAACAAGCGCAAGCAGCAGAAAGAGCGTGCGGCAAACCAATCCCACCCACCATTTCCTTCAACAACTGTCTGTCCCACCTGTGACAGAGACTGTAATTCCCATATTGGGCTGTTCAGTCACCTAAGAACTCACTTTTAGAATGGAAGCAAGTCTTCCTCGATTTCGAGGGACTGTCTATGATGATGATGAATTAATCCTGTCTCATCACAACATTACCAGATTTAAAATAGCCTGCTCCCTGGTTGGTTCCACAATGTATTGTTTTAAGAAAACTTTTAAGCTCTTGAATACCCAATGCTGAATTAGGTGATCGCAGCTGGGTCAAAAGTGAGCTGTGACAACAACAAAAAAATACAGCGGATGCTGGAAATCTGAAATAAATCCAGAAAATGCTGGAAACATTCAGCAGTTTCTGTGGCCGCAGAAGTGACTCCTGGTGCCAGGGTCAAGGATGTCTCTGACATTCTGAGGTGGGAGGGTGAACATCGAGAGGTCTTGGTCCAAATCGGTACCAATGAAATAGGTAGAAAGAGGTATGAGTTCCTGCAGGCATAATTTAGGGAACTAGGAAAGAGATTATTAAACAGGACCTCAAAGGTAGTAATCCCTGGATTACTTTTGGTGCCACGTGATAGTGAATACAGAAATAGGAGGATGCCGCAGATGAATGCATGGCTGAAGAGATGGTGCTAGAGGGAGGGCTTTAGATTTCTGTGGTATTGAAACCAGTTCTGGGGAAGATGGGACCTGTACAAGTTGGACAGGTTGTACCTCTACAGGGCTGGGACCACTATCCTCGCAGTGGCGGGGTGGGGGCAGTTTGCAAAGTAAAGGAAACAAAATGCGAGAAAATAGACAACAATAGTATATACCTCAATGCAAGAAGTCCAGTGAATAAACTTTTTTAGTTAGTACATAGAAAGCCCAACAAGAGAAGGGGCAGTTCTGGACTTAGATTTAGGGACTGAAGCTGGGCAGGTAGAATTGGTATCAGTGGAAGAGCATTTTGATGGTAGTGATCATAATTCAGTTAGATTGAGCATAGTTATGGAAAAGGAAAAACTTAGACAAGGAATAAAAGTTCCCAATTGGGGAAATGCCAATTTTACTAAAGAGAGGGTACGGCCTATTAGAGAACAAAAAGGTGACCTATGTGTGGAGGTGGAAGACATGGGTATGATTCGTAATGAATACTTTGCGTTTGTCTTCACAAAGAGAGACGATGCAGACATTGTAGTTAAAGAGAAGGTATGTGAAATATTAAATGAGATAAACATAGTGAGAGAGGAAATATTAAGGGGATTAACATCTTTGAAAGCAGATAAATCGCCAGGCCCTGATGAAATATATCCCAGGCTGTTAAGAGAAGGAAGAGAGGAAATAGCAGAGGCTCTGACCATCACTTTCCAATCCTCTCTGGCTACAGGTGTGGTGCCGGAGGACTGGAGGACTGCTAGCACTCTACCGTTGTTTAAAAAGGGAGAAAGAGATAGACCGGATAATTACCGCCAGGTCAGCCTAACCTCGGTGATGGGCATATTATTGGAAAAATATTCTGAGGGACAGTATTAATCGTCATTTAGAAAGGCTCAGATTAATCAAGGACAGTCAGCATGCATCGGTTAAGGGAAGGGCATGTCTAACTAATTGATTTAACTTTTTGAAGAGTTAACAAGATGGGTCGATGAGATACTACATTTGATGTAGTCTACACTGATTTTAGCAAGGCTTTTGACAAGGTCCCACATGGAAGACTTGTTAGAAAAGTAAAAGCCCATGAAATCCAAAGGAAAGTAATAAGATCCAAAATTGGCTCAGCAGCAGGAAGCAAAGGATAATGGTTGACGGGTGTTTTTGTGACTAGAAGGCCGTTTCCAGTGGGGGTCCAAAGAGCTCAGTACTAGGTCTCTTGCTTTTTTATGGTATATAACAATGATTTATACTTCAAAGTAGGGGGCGTGATTAAAAAGTTTGCAGATGATACAAAAATTGGCCATGTGGTTGATAGTGAAGAAGAAAGCTGTAGACTGCAGGAAGATATCAGTGGACTGGTCAGATGAGCAGAAAATAGTGTAAGGTAATGCATTTGGAGAGGACGAACAAGGCAATTTCCCTTAGCAGAGGGACCAATAACCAGAAGGCATAGATTTAAAGTAGTTGGTAGAAGGATTAGAGGGGAGATGAGGAAATAGAGTGGGACTCTGGAACTCACTGCCTGAAAGGGTGGTAGAGGCAGAAACCCTCACCACATTTAAAAAAAATACTTGGATGTGCACTTAAAATACCGTAACTTACAGGGCTACGCAGCAAGGGCTGGAAAGTGGGGTTAGGCTGGATAGTTCTTGGTCGGCCGGCACGGACACAATGGGCCGGCATGACCTCCTTCTGTGTTGTAAATTTCTATGATTCTATTCAAACTCAAGTAAAGGAGGGAGATGCAATTGAGTTATCTCTATGAGCTTGCATGCTTGGTGATTTAAGTTGCTGTTAGGCTGGTAGTACTAGCCTGAACAAGCCTCCTATTTTCAGTGCAGTAGTGCTGAGAAGCCACATTCACTGATCAACAATTTGGCAGCATGCAAATATATGTGGGAACAGTATGCTATATCACAGTCCCAATATTACTGCTCTCAATAACACAGGCACTCTTTCTCCAGGATACATTTTATTTATCAATCAAAATCAGATTTTAAAGAAGCACCAGCTCCACTTCAAAGCTGAGCACCCTCACGCAGTGACATTGATTGTGTTAGCTGATAGTCAAAGGTTAGATTGGCAAATATTAGTAACGGTTAAACTTACAATTGTTGTATCCTTAGATGCTCTAACAATGACTCCATGAGGCACTGTGTTGTATTTGAACTGTAGTGACCTTAGTCCTTTATAAGTTAACTCCAGAGTGAGGATCACACCTAGTGGTCTGCTTTTTATACTAGGCCAGGCACACCTGTACAGGTAATCTACGAGTCTCCCACTGCTGTGCCCTCTGGTGGCACACCTTGTGATAGTACCAACAGTAGCCATGTAAGTTACATGATATCATTCCACCCTGAACCCTCAGTGCAAATCGCCTCTGCATTGACTGTGCTCTGGGCTTAGCTCTATGTTTGGGTTTTGTCTGGTTGACCTCTGGCGGGCCAGCTCAACCTGGGTGGGTAGTTGGTGCAGTAGCGTGCTGGTGGTTGCTGTTTGTGTGTGTGTTCCTGACCACTCCATTCTCCCCCCCTCCCACATTGATGTGGCGGGGGTTCCTGGCATTCATGTACATTCAAGTTCAGCTAAGTGGGTTTTGCATTTTTTTTTGAGTGGTTCCATGGGTGCGTGAGGACAAGCTAGTTCCGGAGCTGCTGAGTGGTGTCCCTGCAGTCTGGTGGCGGCTCAGTGCCCGGTGCTGGCAGTGGGAAGCCGGTTGGCTCAAGTAGCCTGCTCTCGGGGCTGTTGCCGTAGTCCCTAGCATCAGGCAGGTTCACAGATGTCTGTGACGCCCCGTGCTTTTTTTACACCCTGGGTCACAGCTGCTCCCTGAGGAGCTGTCGTCTAGCAGTGTGCAGGGAACTGCTGACTCGCTGGCCTGAGCATCACTTGGTTTGAAATCCTGGCTGGTGCTTGTTTCCTCTGGGGGAACAGTGGCGGGTGACCCTACATTTAGGGGTATGGCCTTGGTGCAGTCTGCTCCTTCAGGCTCGTGGCAGTTGGTGCCACTGGTTGCCTGAGAGATGGAGCCGACCCAGGGCATGGTATCAATACCGTTGCCATTGCCCTGCTGAGATCGCTTGCTTTGCAGCTCGTGTGTGTTGGCTGCTTGTGGCCACACTTCGTGTTGCATGACTCTGGTCCCCGGTACGCAGGCTATGGCATTGGGTAGCTCGCTGGACCTTTGTGCACTCGATGGGTGTCTGCCTGCTGCATTGGCTGCGTGCAGTGGGATTCCTGCATCGCACAGATTTCCTTACTTATGATGGACACTCTAGGGGTCCGATCATGATCGCGTGACTTTTCCTCGCTGGTTGCATTTGCACAGTCAGATCATCAATCACACATTATACATAATCGCGCTACTTTTCCTCACTGGTTGCATGTATACAATTCCAATTATCAGTTACACATTTTACATGGTCAGTTACACACTTTACATAATCCATTACACTTTTTGTTTCTAACATACAATTACTGTTACATTGCTTAAATGTGTGGAACTGTCCCTTTAATTGTAGTGGGTTGCAGGCCTCCTTTAAGAGAGCCTTGCTTGCTTTACCCCATTCCGCTTCTCCGTTTGCTGCCACGTGTTGCTCCATCAGCGCTGCCCCTCGTGATCTGGCCGCGGCCATCTTTGTCTTCAGCGCATCACCTTATGGTTCGGGCGCCATCTTTCCTTCGTCCACGATGTCGATTACGGTGATCCTCTTCTCTCCGGGTTCTGCCTCCGCAGTTGGGAAGTCGCTTCTGGATCCGATTTTCTTCCTCTGACGCCCTGCCACTGGAGCCTGGAAGGTGGGATCAGGTCGTCTCAACTGAATCATCTCCACGCAGTCGTGCTGAGCGATCTGTGTCTCGGGTGTGGTGCTGGTCTGCTCTCCGGTGCTGGGTCCACCCTCAGGTGAGGGCTTGCTTTGCCTCTGAGCGCAGAGGGCTTCAATCGCTGGAGGGGTGAAGACTTCCCACTTCCAATGGATCTTCTCCATCTACCTTCTGCTCATTGGTCCATCACCTGCAACAATCCACAGAGGCAACTTTTGCAACGCGCCATCATGGAGTACCTTTACATTCACACGACCAACGACTGGGATAATTTCATTGGTGTAGGTGCGCAGCTTTGCCTGAACCGGGGCCAACTCGGGTCATTCAGCCGGATTGTCCCATAGCCTCTCAAAGGCTCCTTGATTCATCACTGACCTGCTCACCCCCCTCTATCTCAACTTCCACCTGCTTCGGGGAGCACTCAGTGGTGCAGGTAAACATGCTGTGTACCTCCCCGTGGGACTGGGCTGCCTTTCTGTCTAACAATTCATAATCCATGCTGGATTCATGACCATCTGCGGACTCCTCATCGACATAGTGAGTCCTATTTCTCTTACACATTCGCTGTAGGTAGCCCTTTGTGCTGCAGCCTTTGCAAACATAGTCTTTAAAATGGCACTGGTGGGCCCTCTGATTCCCTCCGCAACACTAGCATGGTGCTAATCGATTAGCCCCCCTCGGCGGACTCTGAAGGAACTCAGGGACCTGTTCTCTCTTTCCTGAGAGGATTCATGCTCTACAGTCCAGCTCCTAAACGGCGCCACTCTGTGCACAGTACCTGCCGGGTTTAAGTCCTGAGGGTGAGACATCTGCCTAGAGCCGCAGGTCGAGGTCATGAATGACTGGCTCACAGAGATGACCTTCTGCCGTGTGATTGTTGTATCCGCCGACAGTAGCTTGTGAAGAAGGCCCTCATGGCCAATTCCAATTGTCCCGCAGCACTTTGTTGAGGTGGGTGCCGAACTCGTAGGGTGCCACCAGCCTCCTGAGGTCTGCGGTGTACTTCGTGACTTCCTGGCCTTCGGACCATCGGTGGGTATAGAACTGGTGTCTGGCTGTGAAGGTGCTCTCCTTGGGCTTGAGTTGCTCCTGGATCAGGGTTACGAGCTCCTTGTACGACTTGGTCGTTGTCTTCGCTGGTGCCAGCAAGACCCTGACGAGGCCATAGATGTTGTCCCACAACTGGTTAGCACGATAGCGCGGCGCTTATCAGCCAGTGCGGCCGGGTTGTCTCCTGCCAGGTCGTTTGCTGTGAAGAAGTGTTCTAGCCTCTCCACAACGGCGTCCCAATCATTACCATCGGCAAACTGCTGCAACGTACCGAGGATAGCCATTTCTGCGTGAAAGTTCGTAATCTCGTCGCCCATTGTTGTGTCCTTAGATGCTCTAACAATGACTCCATGAGGCAGTGTGTTGTACTTGAACTATAGTGACCTTAGTCCTTTATTAGGTAACTCCAGAGTGAGGATCACACCTGGTGGCCTGCCTTTTATACTAAGCCAGGCACAGCTGTACAGGTAACCCACGAGTCTCCCACTGCTGTGACCTCTGGTGGCACACCTTGAGATAGTAGCAACAGTAGCCATGTAGGATACATGACAACAACATTAGATTATATCTTCCTTAAGTGTCCCAACCAAGCTTAGTGCACATTTCAGAAACAAAAGTCTAGATAGTAAATTGGACATTTAGCTAATATTTTATCTTTCTCATTGGCACTCTAAAGGTCTGTGCTCTGAAGATTTTGTATCCACGTCTGGCATCTTGCTGAATCTGAAGGATTCTGAGACAACTTAACTTGTAGCAACTAAATGCTAGAAATACACAGCAGGTCAGTCAACATCTGGGAAGAGAAAGAACAGATCAATGTAACTGTTACATAATTGCCACCTTTGTGAATATCCTGGATCTGGCCAGTCTCTAGGGTAGAGAAAAAGCAAAGAAGGAAGAAAAAGGGAGAAGTCACAAGGAAAAAGAGAACACCATCCACTCTGAATTAAAAGAATGGGAGTGCAGATAATTCTACACAGACAGTTAAAAGATTCCAGTAATAGCCTTACCTCTTTTTGTGTCTGTGTAGAATTATCTGCGCTCCCATTCTTTTAATTCAGACAGCTATGAGAATCGATCCTTGCACAAAGTGACAGGGCAGAACATAGCATGCTCGAAGCCTACTTACCACCACCAATCCCATCACACAAGAGGTATACTGAGGTTATCCCAGTCAACAGCAGTGAAGTGTAATGTACCATTGATAACCTATTCTAGAAAGGCAAAGCCAAGTCCACTTGGCAGCACGTGACAGGAAAGATGCAAAATGTCAGCTAAACAGCCCATTTTGGGATCAACCGGGTCTCCAATAAGAGCCCTAATAAACAGATTAAAGTCTAACATGGTCAAAATTCCAGTAATAGTCTTACCTCTTTTTGGAAACAGAAACTCAGTTAAGCTAAATTCAGGGACAAATCAAAATCAGTCTCTCCAACATCCATTCAGAATGGATGTGTTCCAGCAATGCTATTGCTGCAAGGAATGATATATTCAAAGCAGGATCTTGATCAATCTTGTACACAGTTACTGGAGGCTAGTCTACATTGGAATATTCAAATAAATTCCAGTGATTCACTGAAATATCAAGAACCAAGGCCTACTCTTCATGCTTCCATTATTGGGCATGTATTCAATGGATTCCTGGTGTCTAGTTGGAGCAAAAGAAGGGGACGTTCCACTTGGCTGAACAGAAAGAAAGAAACTTACCCTATACCATCAAAGGTACTTTAGTTGGAATGTGGTGTATCTGGTGGTACCGATTAAATGTCCATCCTCATGGTATTATTGCTGCTAAGTATTGGGGCTGAGTTTAATATTAAATTCTTGATGCAGTAACTGGGAAAGTCCTGACCCTCCATCACAGGAGGACGTTCTGAAGAATTGAGTTACTGGAAGGTGTGTGGAAGAAACAGCAAATATCACATTAGACTTGAATTAATTGATTATACAAATGAGTGAAGCGGCAAGGTATTTTGAAATGTTCCTGAACAGGAGGTTAGATAGGGGAGAGTTGTGTAAAGCTGCATTTATTAGTTCTAATATGAATTTATAGAAGTTACGAATAAAATTAGCTCAGAATCCTTCAGATGCATCAAGATGTCAGATGAGGACACAGAATTGTTATGAGATAGTATAATGGCAGGATAATTGAACCAAACAAAATAACTTTGCTTACTTCACTGGCACAGACTGAAGGATCAGACAAGAAAAAGCATAATTCAAGTCAGGGAAAAGCAAAACATATTGGCAACCATCCCAGCTGGCTGAATTCTTGTGCCAAACAAGACAGGATTGACAGGTTTACAAAGTGTGATCTGTTGCAGAATATTCTGAAAATGGTAGATAGGAGATAGTATTCTGAAAAGTAGAATGATGAGGAGACAGATACAGCTTAAGATTAAGCAATAGAGCAGAAAAGATCTGGAAATTAGAGACATGCGTGAGCTGATTGATGGGTCATCTAATGTCATTCATGATAGCAAAGGATTGACATTAGTGCTGGCCAGTAAACGAGCATTTTTCACTGATGGTGATCACTAAGGGTGCTACAAATGGTGATTTCAAAAAGTTAGAGTTGATAGATTTGATTTTGTTTTACAACAAGTTGAAAAATTCTTCAAATTGATCATACGTAGGAGATTTCATGAGACAGCAGATGTAAACATGCTGACCATCCAAGTTTTACATGGACAATAGTGCTTGATAATGGCGTTTGAGAAGAAATACTTAATATGTGCAGGAGATCAAGTTCATCAGAGTGAAAAGGAGGGATAAAAAAATATTGTTTAGCTTTGATAATTAAGGTACATATCAACTTTTTACATTTTTGCTAACAGTCCTTCAGCGCCTCGAGCCAAGCTGTTCCAGTACAGCTACAACACTGGCCTCTACCAGGCAAAGTGAAAAATTGCCCAGGTATGTCATGTCCGCAAAAAGCAGGACAAATCCAATCTTGCCAAATACCACTCCATCAACCTACTGTTAATCATCAGCAAAGTGATGTAAGGTGTCGTCGACAGTGCTATCAAGCGGCACTTACTCAGCAATAACCTTCTCACTGATGCTCAGTTTGGGTTCCGCCAGGACCACTCAGCTTCAGACCTCATTACAGCCTTGGTTCAAACATGGATAAAAGAACTGAATTCCAGAGGTGAGGTGAGAATGACTGCTCTTGACATCAAGGCAACATTTAACTGCGTGTGGCATCACAGAGCCCTCATAAAACTGAAGTTAGTGGGGATCAGGGGGAAAATGCTCCAATGGCTGGAATCATACCTAGCACAAAGGAAGATAGTTGTGGTTGTTGGAGGCCAATCACTCAGCCCCAGGACATCGCTTAGAGCAGTGTCCTAGGCCCAACCATCTTCAGCTGCTTCATCTCCCTCCATCATAAGGTCAGACAGGGGGATGTTCGCTGATGATTGCACAGCGATCAGTTCCATTTGCAATACCTCAGATAATGAAGCATTCCTTGCCCACACACAGCAAGACCTGGACAACATCTAGGCTTGGGTTGATTAGTGGCAAGTAACATTTGCGCCACACAAAAGCCAGGCAATGACCATCTCCAACAAGAGAGAGTCCAACCACATCCCCTTGATATTCAATGGCATTACCATCGTTGAATCCCCCACCAACATCCTGGGGTCACCATTGACCAGAAACTTAAATGGACCAACCACATAAATAATGAGCAAGTCATAGGCGGGCTATTCTGTGGTGAGTGTCTCACTTCCTAACTTTCCAAAGCCTTTCCACAATCTACAAGGCACAAGTCAGACAGCAAGTGAAATACTCTCCACTTGCTGCTCCAACAACACTCAAGAAACTCAACACCATCCAGGACAAAGCTGTTCAGTTGATTGGCATCCCATCCGCCACCTTAAACAATCACTCCTTCCACCACTGGCACAATGTGGCTGCAGTGTGTACCACTTACAAGATGCATTGCAGCAACTCGCCAAAGCTTCTTTGACAGCACCTCCCAAACCTGGGACCTCTACCACCTGGAAGGACAAGGGCAACAGGTCCATGGAAACACCACCACCTCTGAATTTCCCTCCAAATCACACACCATCTGACTTGGACATATGTCGCAATTCCTTCATCATCACTGGATCAAAATTCCTGGCACTCCCTACAGCACTGTGCGAGCACCTTCACCTCATGGACTGCAGCGGTTCAAGAAGGCAGCTCACCACCACCTTCTCGCGGGCATTTAGAGCTGGACAATAAATGCTGGCCTTACCAGCAATGCCCACATTCTGTGAAAGAATAATGTGGAATAAATATATATTTAAAAAAGAACTCAATACTCTCTTGTCTGCAATTCAACAGGAGAGTCCATATTTTTTTAGGTAACTAACCAGCTCAGTTAGTGGATATGACTGGAGGATTTCTGTTAAGTTCACCTGAGAGCATTCAATTCAGCTCCATGTACTTGTTCCTGTGAACCAGTAGAGGGTGGAGGGAATATAACTGCAGCTTCCTTGATAATTGTATTCACTGGCAGTATCAGCTGTGTGAGCAAAGACAATTAGTGCCGTAAAGATGTTGGGAGGTCGAGCAGTCAGCCGAAGCTTCATTAATACTGAGGAAGACAAAGTGACTTTCACCTTCTGTGGAGCTACATTTCCAGCTTTATGTTTTCACACAGACAGGTCTGTTAATGTTAATATATGGGGTTTGTGACAGCTAACTCCTGACCCTGCTGGTATTAAAGTCTGTCGAGGTTCTTGTATCTCGGGTTAAATTTCCAGCAGAAAGAACTAGACTCAGAAGTTTGACGAAAGTCCTTACAATTACTCTTCCAGGAAAAAATATTTTTGGCTTGAAAGTCAGAATTACATTAGATTCCAAAATGTTCAAAACGCATCAAATAAACATCAAAGATCAAAATTTTCTGGGGGGAGGAGCATATTTGTGGATCCCGCTAGAAAATAAATCTGCCACCTTCAGTGCTCACAACTCTTTTCGGAAATATCTAAATCATCCATGGCTTCAAAACATGCTCATTTGTTTATTTTTAATCCAGTACAAATAGTGGAGGGATCTCTGGCCTAGAAATTGGATTAGGCCATGAAACGGCCCAACAATGTTAAGCTACACCATCTTAAACTGGTCTAGGTAGTATGCAAAATTTGTGCGCATTCCTCATTAACATAATAATCGTCTTGGATTGTACAAGGTGATTAGTTCATATTTTTGCTGTAAATATTTGTTAAGTGATTTTTGATAAATTTATTAATTTTATCTGGAATTTTTTGTGGTCTCTCATTTCAGCTTTGTGCCCAGGAGGACACTGTGATATTCTGTAACTGAAGGATGGTATATCGAGAAGGTTGAGCAGGTTGGGCCTGTACTCATTGGCGTTTAGAAGAATGAGAGGTGATTTTACTAAAACATGTAAGATTCTGAAGGGGCTTGACAGGATAGATGCTGAGAGGATGTTTCCCCTCATGGGGGAATCTAGAATTAGGGGGCATAGTTTCAGAATAAGGGGTTGCTGAATCTCTTCTCTCAGAGGGTCATGAATCTTTAGAATTCTCTACCCCAGAGAACTGTGGAAATTGAGTCATTGAATCTATTCAAGGCAGAGATAGACAGATTCTTGATCTACAGGGGAATCAAGAGTTATGGGGAACAGGCAGGAAAGTGGAGTTGAGGCCAAGATCAGATCAGCCATGATCTTATTGAATGGCGGAGCAGGCTTGAGGGGCCGTATTTCCTACTCCTGCTCCTATTTCTTATGTTCTTACTTTCTTATGTGGTGAGCAACGGGGATCTGGCGTTCTATCCATTGGAATCAGAATCTGATGAGCCATTGACGGACAGGCCTTCGAGAAGGGAAACTGGCTGCCTGCCTACTCCCTCCAATATTGTCCTATTCCTCTTCCTCTTTCTCCTTGTCCTCTTCCTCCTCCTCCTCCCCCACATCCTCCTCCTGAAGTGCTCCCGCAATCCCTGGTGGCAAGGGCTGTGCCCTCATGATTGCCAAGTTGTGAAGCATGCAGCAAACCACCACAAAATGGGACACCTGTTCCAACTGGAGGTCTCCTCCTGAGTGGTCAAGGCAGTGGAACCTGTCATGTATTCAACTGTAATTGTAATCCATGTATAAATTGACCTAAGTTGTACACCGCGAAAACACTGATCACTAGGTGGTGAACTTGTGGGAGACACTCCTAACCTGGACTTTCAGGTATAAAAGGGGAAGCTCCACCCACCTTCATCACTTCAATGCTGGCTAATAAAAGGACTGCTCAGAGAGTGACCTTCTCTCTAGTATGGGCCTCGTGTGCATTTTTACTGTATAGTAAGACATATTATTGGTGACGAGAAACTGGGATTTAAACCACGTGAGAATGACCACTAGCAGCACAAACGAGAGGTACTGTGTTGGTGATGATTGGGGTGATTTTATTGAGAGACTACAGCAAAGTTTCGTCACTAAGGAATGGCTGGGACAGGATTCGGCCGACAAACGCAGGGCTCATCTCTTGACGGTTTGTGGATCCAGGACGTGCTCCCTGATGAAGAACCTTCTAGCGCCAGAGAAGCCGGCGGACAAAGCTTTTGAAGAGCTCAGTAAGTTCATCAGGGAACACTTTAAACCGGCGAGCAGCATGCACATGGCAAGACACTGGTTTTACACGCACCGGCGGCGAGAAGGGCAAAGCGTTCCAGACTTCGTGGCAGACCTCCTGCGTCTGGCGAGCCGATGTAAGTTCCCAGATGCATGCAGAGCGGAGATGCTGTGAGACTTTTTTATTGAGGGCATCGGGCACGCTGGGTTTTCAGGAAACTGATTGAGACCAAAGACTTGACCCTGGAAACGGCGGCTTTGATGGCCCAGACATTTATCTCAGGGGAGGAAGAGACCAGAATGATGTTTGACAAAAATCTTGGTTTAAATGCAGCAAATGGACAGGGAGTCAACATTGTTAACGCAGCACACAGTTCTCCAGGCAGACAGGGGCAATCGGACATGCCCGAGCATGTAGTCGAAACCAAAGGGGGAATCCAACAGAGACAATGGTTAGCTGAACGGTGATTCATGTCATCGCAATGGACAATGCGGCCAGTAATGGGGCCATCAACAACTGTTAATGGTGCACTTAAGGACAGTTACAGAGACAGTCGGGGATGATCGACTGGTAATGGACCTTTTGTTTCCAACAACGGCTCATGTTGGAGGTGTGGAGGCAAACACACAGCCAGAGCTTGCAGGTATCAGCAATATACCTGCAGAAATTGCAACGTCAGCAGTCACTTGGCGCGTATGTGCAGGAAGCCTGTAGCCAGGTTGATGTATGAGGAGGATGGGCCCGATGTAAGCCCTACGAGGCCAAATGGACACTGGGGGTAAATCGCTGGAAGCTGAAGTTCAGCGAGTTCATGTGGAGCACATATACAGTTCATACACCAGGACACCACCAATAATGATGAAAGTGCTCGTCAATGGCATCCCACTATCAATGGAGCTAGACAAGGGGGCCAGCCAGTCCGGGATGAGTATCAAACAGTTTGGCAAGTTGTGGGCGTCCAAGGCCAGGAGGCCAAAATTATTGCAGATTGACGCACAGCTATGGACATATACAAAGGAGATCATTCTGGTGCTAGGCAGCACCATGGTAGTCATGACCCACCCGCGGGACGGCTCTGCACTGCTGGGGAGGAGTTGGCTTGCTGTCATGAACTGAAATGGGACGATGTCAATGCAATTTCTTCTGTGGAGCGAATATCATGCTCACAGGTCCTGGACAAATTTGACTCATTATTTCAAACCAGCATTGGAACTTTCATGGGGACCAAGGTAATGATTCACATAAACCCGGACACCAGGCTAGTACACCACAAGGCCAGAGCGGTGCCGTGCGTGATGCGGGAAAAGATAGAAGGCAAATTGGTCCGCCTGCTGAGGGAAGGCATCATCTCGCCAGTCAAATTCAGTGACTGGGTGAGCCTGATTGTGCCGGTACTCAAGGCGGATGGGTCGGTCAGGATATGTGATGATTACAAGGCCACCATCAATCGGGTGTCATTCCAAGACCAGTACCCGCTACTGAGAGCGGAGGACCTTTTTGCGACGCTATCCGGTGGCAAACTTTTTTCAAAATTGGACCTGACCTCAGCTTACATGACCCAGGAGCTGGCGAGTGAGTCGAAGAAGCTGACCACCATCACAACACACAAGGGGTTGTTTGAGTACAACAGATGTCCGTTCGGGATTCGATCGGCCGCTGCGACATTCAACGCAACATGGAAAGTCTCCTCAAGTCGATTCCAAGGACGGTGGTTTTTCAAGACGACATCCTCATCACGGGTTGCAATACTGAAGAACACCTCCACAACCTGGAAAAGGTGCTACACAGACTGGACCGGGTAGGTCTGCGACTGAAAAAGGCGAAGTGCGTCTTCCTAGCTCCAGAGGTAGAATTCCTGGGGATGAGGGTAGCAGCAGACGGGATCAGACCTACAGCGTCCAAAACAGAAGCAATCCAGAGAGCACCCAGACCCCGTAACACGACGGAGCTGTGTTCGTTCCTGGGGCTCCTGAACTATTTTTGTAACTTTCTTCCCAAATTGAGCATGCTGTTAGAGCCGCTACACGTGCTCCTACGCAAAGTTTGTGACTGGGTCTGGGGGGCAACCAGGAAAAAGTTTTTGATGGAGCACGCAATTTGTTATGTTCCAACAATCTGTTAACGCTATATGACCCATGTAAGAAGTTTGTTTTAACGTGCGATGCATCGTCCTATGGGGTCGGGTGTGTGTTGCAGCATGTTAATGCCAAGGGTCAGTTACAGCCGGTAGCTTATGCCTCCAGAAGTCTGTCCCAGGCAGAAAGGGGCTACGGGATGGTAGAAAAGGAAGCGCTTGCATGTGTATATGCAGAAAAAAAATGCACCAGTACCTGTTTGGCAGGAAATTTGAGCTGGAGACAGATCACAAACCCCTAACGTCCCTTTTGGCCGACAACAAGGCCATAAATGCAAATGTGTCGGCCCGCATACAGAGGTGGGCACTCACGTTAGCCGCCTATGACTATACAATTCGGCACAGACCGGACACTGAAAACTGTGCCGATGCACTCAGCAGGCTCCCACTAGCCACCACCGAGGGGGCAACCGAGCATGCTGCTGAAATGGTCATGGCTGTTGAAGCTTTGGAAAGTGAAGGCTCACCCGTGACAGCCCGTCAGATCAAAGTCTGGACAAATAGAGAGCCGCTGCTGTCTTTAGTCAAGAAATGTGTCCTGAATGGGGACTGGGCAGCCACGTACGGGGCATGCCCTGAGGAATTTAAATCATTTCACAGGCGCAAGGATGAACTCTCGATTCAGGCCAATTGCCTACTATGGGGAAACCGAGTAGTCATGCCCCAGATGGGCAGAGAAATGTTCATCCGAGAACCCCACAATGAGCACCCGGGCATTGTCATGATGAAGGCAATTACCAGGTCACACATTTGGTGGCCAGGGATAGATGCAGACCTGGAACTTTGTGTTCGCAGGTGTGCCCAGTTGGGCAATGCGCCCAGGGAAGCCCTCCTGAGCTCCTGGTCCTGGCCCACCAAGCCACGGTCATGCATTCATGTGGACTACGCAGGTCCTTTCATGGGAAAAATGTTTATGGTTGTAGTAGACGCCTACTCCAAATGGATCGAGTGTGACATTCTCAATTCAAACACATCCTCTGCCACGATAGAAAGTCTATGGGCAATGTTCGCCACCCATGATCTACTGGACATCTTGGTCAGCGACAATGGCCCGTGCTTTACAAGCATTGAGTTCCAGGACTTCATGGCAGGAAATGGTATCAACCATGTCAGAACGGCACCGTTCAAGCTGGCCTCAAACGGCCAGGCGGAACGAGCAGTACAGATAATCAAACAGGGGATGCTCAGAATCCAAGGGGGTTCCCTACAAAGCCGCTTATCACGCCTCCTGTTGGCCAATAGATCCCGACCACACTTGCTCACAGGGGTTCCACCCGCAGAGCTGCTAATGAAAAGGACGCTCAAACCCAGGTTATCCCTCATACATCCCACCATGAAAGAAATTGTTGAGAGCAGGCGCCGGTCACAATGTGGCTACCATGACGGGAATGCGAGGGCGCGATGTATTGATGTCAATGACCCTGTCTTTGTCCTCAACTACGCTGCAGGACCCAAATGGCTCGCAGGCACTGTGATTGCCAAAGAGGGGAATAGGATTCTGGTATTTAAACTTACCAATAGACAAATCTGCCACAAACACGTAGATCAAACTAAAAGGAGGTTCAGCAACCCCATAGAAGAAGCAGAGGAAGAACACGATGCAGAGTTCACTCCACCACAGGTGACCGAACACCGGAACCAAATAGAGGAGAATCCAGTCACTGTGGGCAGTCCGGACAGGCCTGAGGCACCGGAAACAGCAGACACTCAGGCAAGCGCCCAACATCCGGAGCCCAACTCAGGCGCTCTACAAGGGAGCATAAACCACCAGAGAGACTTAACCTGTAATCTCAAGAAGACTTTGGGCGGGGGAGGTGATGTGATATATTCAACTGTCATTGTAATCCATGTAAAAACAGACCTAAGTTGTACACCGTGAGAACACTGACCCCTAGGTGGTGAACTTGTGGGAGACACTCCTAACCTGGACTTTCACGTATAAAGGGGAAGCTCCACTCATCACATCAGTGCTGGCGAATAAAAGGACTGGTCACAGAGTGACCTTCTCTGTCGTATGGGCCTCATTGTGCATTTGTACAGTATAGTAAGGACATATTAGAACCGTTGCTTGAATACCCCGATGCTCTGCTTGATGACGTTCCTGCTGGCTCTCATTTTATAATTGCTCGGCAGACGTGGTGGAGTTTCAGGGGGGAGTCATGAGCCAAGTGCAAGTGGATAGTCCTCATCTCCAAACAGCCATCCTTGAGTTGGACGTGATGGCTGGAAGATCGCTGGCACATCAGACTGATGCAAGATAAAGGCATCATGGCTGCTGCCAAGATAGCAGGCATTGACTCTCAGATCAGCCACGATCTTATTAAATGGCGGAGCATGCTCGAGGGGCCAAATGGCCTACTCCTGCTCCTTTTTTTTATATTCTGATGCTCTTAGGAAGCACTGAACGTGGTCGCACACTAACTGCACATTAAGTGAGTGGTAGCCTTTGATTGCTATGCGGTGCCCGCAAAGCCATGTGGGTGCAGTCGATGCCGCCCTGTACCGTGTGGAAGCCTGCTATCCTGACAAAGCCACATGTGCGCTCATCCTTGTCATGTATCTTACATAATTATATATACCGTATATACTCGCGTATCATGCGACTTTTGAAGACCTAAATTGTAACCTAAATTTGGGGGGTAGCATGATACGCGAGATACAAAATTTGCGGGTGTGTAGTGCTGGCCAAGATTAGGCTGTTAGGCTGTTAAGCAGACCGTATCCATTTACGGTAAGTCAAATAGTACATATGTATATCAAATAAAGATGATTTTGATAAAACTGCTGTTTTACTTGCTGATACACACGTAATGTTTACGCTTTCCAAATCAGCTGAGAGGCTAACTACCAAAGGAAAACAGAAACGATTCTTAATTTCGGACACAGCTTTCTCCGACACCAAACAGCTTTGCAGCTTTAACGTTGTTGCTTTGTTCCGCTTCGGCAACAACTTGCAGCTTAAATTTGGCAGTATATTTCTTCGCAGATCTTTTCTCCATAGTGGCTAAGGGTAGAATGTAAAAATATATTTGTCATAGTTTACTACCTTAGATGAGATTTGGAACGAAATACGGTAACTGTTTATTATCGTAATGAGAAACAGCAAAACAGCTGTTTCTCATTCGGTTGTTTACGGCGGAAGAGTCGTTTCATGATTCGGTTGTTAAGGTCTGTATTCGATCGTTGTTATGTGTTAGGGTACTTGTTACGTGTTGGGTACTTGTTAAACTTGTTTGAAAGCCGAGCCTAGTGTCATCTATCTCAAAAAAGTGACTCGCATGATACATAGAATATATGATAAAATCATGTTTTGGGGACGAAAATTTCGGGGTCGCATGATACGTGAGATCGTAGGATACGCGAGTATATATGGTAACTGTATCCCAACATGCTATACATGACTGTAATAAAAGACTGGTTAGGCGACAATACGGCAGACAAGAGAAGAGCCCATCTCTTGACCAGCTGTGGCTCGAAAACATACGCTTTAATGAAGGATCTGTTGGCATCTGAAAAACCAGCAAGCAAGTCATTTGAAGAATTGAGCACACTGGTAAGAGACCACCTGAAGCCAGCGAGCAGCCTACACATGGCCAGACACAGGTTCTACAACTCCAGATGCTGTGTGGGCCAGAGCATACCCGACTTCGTGGCGGAACTTCGGAGGTTGGCTAGTTTATGTGAGTTCTCCAATGAACTGAGGAAAGAAATGCTGAGAGACTTTTTCATTGAAGGAATAGGCCACACAGGCATATTCCGAAAGCTCAAAGAGACCAAGAACCTGACCTTAGAGGCAGCAGCACTGGTTGCACAGACATTCTTGGTAGGGGAAGAAGAAACGAGGTTGATTTACAATGCAGGTACGACAACTAACGAAATAATGAAACAAGGAGCTCACAGCATTAGAAAAGCTGCTACCCCCACACACAGACAAAACCGGCAGAACAGGCTTTTGACAGCAAGCAGTGGCAACAGACGCCATCAAGGGCCACAGGAACGGCCGTTCGCACCTCATCAACCCACAATGCGAGCAATCAACTACAAACTGAGAGAAGCTCAAGAGAGATCAGCCAGACGCAGCTCATTCTTTGCAAGCAGTCTGTGCTGGAAGTGTGGGGGTGGGCACTCGTCAAGGGAATGTCGATTTCAGCAGGCTGTTTGCAGGAACTGTGAATATACAGGGCATTTGGCCCGCATGTGCAAAGAAACGGCAGCTCGGCTGGTATACGAATCGGATGGGTCGGAAAGCGGACCAGAAGACGGTGGGGACAGTACCCAGGACACCGATGTACAGCGGGTCAACACGATCAATGGCCGCTGCTCCTACGACAGGACGCCTCCTATAATGATGAGGGTCCTACTCAACGGAATATCTGTCGACATGGAGCTGGATACAGGAGCGAGTCAATCTCTCATGAGCGCTCAACAATTTGAACAACTGTGGCCGCATAAAAGAGACAGACCAAAACTCACAAGGGTCGACACCAAACTAAGGGCCTATACCAAAGAAATCGTACCAGTCCTCGGCAGCGCCATGCTCTCTGTCACACACAAAGGGACAGTGAACCGACTTCCCCTGTGGATTGTCCCCGGAGACCCCCCAGCACTGCTGGGGAGAAGCTGGCTGACGAAACTAAACTGGAAATGGGATGATGTCCATGCCATGTCATTAGAGGAATGGACCTCCTGCTCAACAGTTATGAAGTGATTTGAACATCTCTTTCAGCCAGGTGTGGGCACTTTCAAAGGGGCCGAAGTCAAAATCTACATCACACAGGATGCTAGACCGGTCCATCACAAGGCCAGAGCTGTGCCCTATGTGATGAGGGAAAAGATTGAACACGAACTAGACAGGCTTCTGCAGGAAGGCATTATATCACCGGTGGAATTTAGCGACTGGGCAAGTCCCATCGTCCCAGTCATGAAGCCTGATGGATCCGTACGAATCTGTGGGGACTACAAATCTACCGTAAACAGAGAATCCCTACAGGACCAGTACCCGCTGCCCAGAGCGGAGGACTTATTTGCCACATTGGCTGGAGGTAAACTTTTCTCAAAATTAGACCTCACATCTGCGTATATGACGCAAGAATTGACTGAGGAATCCAAGCTACTCACCACCATCAACACACATCAAGGACTTTTCATGTACAATCGATGCCCATTCGGCATCAGGTCGACAGCTGCCATATTCCAGCGCAACATGGAGAGTCTGCTCAAGTCCATTCCGGGGACGGTTGTATTTCAAGACGACACAGTTATCACGGGCAGGGACACCGACTCCCATCTCCGTAATTTGGAGGAAGTACTAAAGCGGTTGGATCGGGTAGGCCTACGGGTCAAGAAATCCAAGTGCCTGTTTCTCGCACCCGAGGTTGAATTTTTGGGCAGAAGGATTGCCGCTGATGGAATCCGCCCAACAGAGTCCAAAACAGAAGCAATTCGCCTGGCACCCAGGCCCCGGAATGTCTCAGAACTGCGCGCCTTTCTCGGGCTACTCAATTACTTTGGAAACTTTATGCAGAACTTAAGCACGCTGCTGGAGCCTCTCCACGTGCTACTCAGGAAGGGGTGCGATTGGTTTTGGGGGGAAGCCCAGGAACGCGCCTTCAATAAGACACGCAACCTTCTGTGTTCCAACAGTGTTTTGACTTTCTTTGACCCAGGTAAAAAGCTAGTTCTCACATGCGATGCATCAGCGTATGGGGTCAGGTGCGTTTTGCAACATGTCAATAGTGCGGGCAAATTACAACCCATAGCTTATGCCTCCAGGTCACTTTCGCGGGCGGAGCGCGGGTACGGAATGATAGAGAAGAAGGCGCTCGCATGCGTGTACGGTGTCAAAAAAATGCACCAATAACTTTTCAGGGGCAAGTTTGCATTAGAAACCGATCACAAGCCTCGCACGTCCCTCCTATCCAAGAGCAAGGCAATAAACGGCAACGCCTCGGTGCGAATTCAACGGTGGGCACTTATGCTGGCGTCCTTCGACTGTACCATAAGGCACCGACCAGGCACAGACAACTGTGCCGACGTGCTCAGCAGGCTACCCCTGGCGCACACGGAAGAGTCTGACGAACAGGACTGTGAGATAGTTATGGCAATCAATGCCTTTGAGTCCACAGGTTCGCCCATGATGGCTCGCCAAATCAGAGCCTGGACGGCCAGCGACCCCACGTTATCCTTTGTAAAAAGATGTGTCCTAACTGGTGACTGGGCAGAGACTCGCGATGCCTGCCCCAAGGAATTAAAACTCTTTCACAGGCGCATGCATGAGCTATCACTACAAGCAGACTGCCTGGTGTGGGGCAGCCGAGTAGTCATGCCTCTGTGAGGCAGAGAGGCATTTGTCCGGGAGCTCCACCGCGAGCACCCGGGGATCGTTCTCATGAAGGCCATAGCCAGATCCCACGTCTGGTGGCCTGGTATTGACGCGGACTTGGAGCTCTGCGTCCGAAGGGGCACCATTTGTGCCCAACTCAGCAATGCCCCCAGGGAGGCTCCACTGAGCCCCTGGCCTACCAAACCGTGGTCGCGGGTGCACGTAGACTATGTGGGCCCATTCATGGGAAAAATGTTCCTTGTAGTTGTAAATGCATTTTCAAAGTGAATCGAATGCACCATTTTAAACTCGAGCACAACCTCCACGACTGTGGAGAGCCTCACAACCATGTTTGCAACGTACGGAATCCCTGACATATTAGTCAGTGACAATGGTCCGTGCTTCACCAGCGCAGAATTCCAAGACTTTATAATTGACCACAGCATAAATCACGTCAAGACGGCACCGTTCAAGCCGGCCTCCAACGGCCAGGCGGAGAGAGCAGTGCAAATCATTAAACAAGGCATGCTTAAAATCCAAGGTCCCACGCTGCAGGGTCACCTGTCGTGACTGCTGTTGGCATACAGATCTCGTCCGCACTCACTGACTGGGATCCCCCCCGCGCAACTGTTGATGAAAAGGACTTTAAACACAAGGCTCTCATTAATCCTCCCAGACATGCTCGAAATCGTTGAGGCAAAGCACCGTAAGCTGACTGAGTACCATGACAGAAATTCGAGGGGGAGATGGAATGAGATAGGGGACAAAGTGTTTGTACTAAACTATGGCAGGGGTCCCAAATGGCTTGCAGGGACAGTAACGGGCAAGGAAGGAAACAGGCTACTGGTAGTACAAATGGACAATGGTAAAACCTGCCAGAGGCATGTAGACCAAGTCAAAAGCAGATTTACCAACAGCACTGCGGAACTAGAGGCAGACTACAATGTGGAACTCGCACCACACCTGGTGGACAGACAGAGGGAACAAATTGAGGAAAGGGCAATCCCAACAGACAGCCCAGGCGAGTCAACAACAATCACACCAATCTAAACAGACAGCCCAGGCGAGATACCAGCAACCACACCCAAAGAAAAACAGACACCAAGGCAAACAACTGAACCACAACTCAGACGCTCCACGCGAGAGCGTAGACCACCTGAGAGACTGAACCTATAAAGACAATAAGACCTTGGGGGAGGGTGATGTCATGTATCTTACAGTATTATATATAACTGTATCCTAACATGCTATATATGACTGTAATAAGATATGACCTGTAACCACCAGCATGCCTTACCACCGGGGGTGCACTTGCAAGAGACAGGTATATAAGGACAGGTCTCAGGCAAGTGCAGCATTCCAGAGCTGTGAAATAAAGGTGCAGGTCCAGAGTGACCTTGACTTCACTACATGCCTCGTGTGAATCTGTACTGAGGGGACAGGACTTTACAGTCCTGCTACGCTCTGCTCAGATAGAAGACAACATCGTCTCTTCTCCTGGTTTCAGTGATCTCTTGGATGCAGCGATGGATGGTGAACTCTGAGATGATAGCTTTGACTTCTGCTGCAGAATGGAAGGATCCACTGTTGAAGAAATTGAGGACCACAGTGACCTTGACTGCCACAGGGAGAGCCGTGGTCGCCCTGCTCTTAGGCTGCAGGTCTGGTTTCAGGAGGTGGTAGAGTTCTGTGACCATCTCCTTGATGAAGCGTATCCTCCTAATACACTGCTCCTCGCTTAACTGGATATAAGGGAAGTACTCTCGGAAGACCCTAGGTTGGTAAGGCCTTCTGTTGAGAGATCCTCCTGGCCCTCCTCCTCCTCCTTCTGCATGCATCTTCGTGTCATCTTTGCTGCCTCTGTTCCCTCTACGAAGATCCTCAAGCGCGAGGGGGACTGCCAGTCGAGCCCCTATTGACTGTGAGCAAGTGTTGTGAGCAGAAGCTTTGAAATAAGAATGAAGGTGTTCTCCACTTACAACAACACTCCCTGTCCCCTTAGAACCTTGAAAGAAGTGAATAAAGCTGCTGGAGTTGCAGAAAGTTGCACAGAGCCAGTTAAACTGCAGAAACATGTCCGGTGCAAGTGATTGCTGATGATCCCTTTAAATACTGATCCTACGAACATAGGAACATAGGGTTAGATTTTCCATTATTGTTGCTTGCATAATGCCCATTTAACGTCCATTTTACTGCTGAAATGATGTATAACACCTATATATCGCCCATTTAGCCACAAAATGGAAACTGACACCTATTTTTCGGACCCTTATTGGCAATCGTTACTTTCACCATGTGCGTAACGCTGGGAAAAAATAATACCGCCCGGCCACTTTTTTTGGGCGGAATCATCAGAATGGTCGAGTTCAACACCCATAATATCGCCCAGCGTTAGTTTCCGCACGGAATTAAAGCCGAGATTTAATAATACCGCCTGCCCGCTTTTTTTTGCCATGAAGATCACATTTACCAAAACTAACGCCCAGGAGCTCGCCCAGTGTCACTTTCACCACCTCGCACACATCTCGCACACAATATTGCTCGCCCAAAACACCGATCAGAAAAAGTGGAACTGATCTGAACAAATCACAGCGGTGTGGGCACCATTTTTAAAATCGCAGGTCGCTTCATTCAAAAGGCTGCTTCAACTTCGGGGGAGTTTGGATTGACTCTGGAGTTCTTCTCAGTTGAAGTGGCCATCTCAACAGACATATTTTCAAACTTTGGAGTATTGGAGGTTTACTGTAGGTGTATTTTAGTGAGGAAATTATTGCTTCTGATCAATCGCTATTATACTTCCATTGCAATGGGGCCAGCCATTTCTCAGCCTGCATCGATTAATACACAGATGCTGCAGAGTGCAGATGGCTCAATGTGTGATGCACATCTTTATGTCCCCAATGTAAGATGTGCCAGAATGAGGAGGAGGTCCAGACCATACACACCCCGCACTTAACAATGAGAAGAGGTCTTACCTCGACGTGTCCGAGCACAACTGCCTTTGGAGACTGCGCTTCCACAAGGTGGTGATCAATGAAATATGTGAGCTCATCAGGCCAAATATGCAGCCAGCCATCAGGACATCAGTGTTGGTCGAGATCACCGCGGAAATGTCTTTCTATGCGTCCTTTCGGGCCTCCGCAGTCGAAATTTCCCCTCTGTCTCACCATGCCACCCATCACTGCATTAGACAGGTCACGGAGGCCCTGTACACGTGAAGGATGGACTTTATCAGCTTCCCCATGACCACAGAGGCTCAGACTGACAGAGCTGGAGCATTCTACTACATCACTAAGTTCCCAAGAGTGCAGGGAGCTATACAGTGCACTCACATCGCCATGCGGGCACATTCTCAGGACCCGGCGCTTTTTCGTAACAGAAAAGGATTTCACTCCCTGAAGGTCCAACTAGTTGTCAACCACAACCAGATCATAATGGCAGTGAATGCCAAATGTCCGGGCAGCTTCGATGAGGCTCACATCCTATGTGAGATTGCTGTCTCTGACATGTTTAAGAGTCAGCCACAAGGACAATGCTGGATGCTTGATGATAACTGATATGGCCTCGCCACCTGGCTGAGGAGCCCCTTGCGTGATACCCACGTATGGTCGACAACTACTAGTTGGATCTTCAGGGAGTGAAATCCTTTTCTGTTATGAAAAAGCTCCAGGTCCTGAGAATGTGCCCGCATGGCAATGTGAGTGCACTGTGAGGCTGAGAAGCGATACAACCAGAACCAAAGAGACACACGCAATGTGATCCATAAAACAATAACTGTGCTTAAGCAGCACTTCAGATGCCAAGACCACTCAGGAGGGGAGCTACAATACAACTGTTACATTCATAATAAAGGGTGAGGCTGAGTACTGTGCGTAATGAGCAAGTGTGACCTTAGCTCCTTTAATAAGATTCCAGAGTGCAAGTAACTCGTGGGTGACCTGCTTATATACTGTGCTCCCAACGGAAGCTGGGATCCCTTGGGACTCCAACAGGTGGGCCCTCTGGTGGTCAGGTGTCATGCAGGTTACAAAGGGTTAAATATATAACATCACTCCCCCATGAAGTCAACAGTTCATTTATTTACAAGGTGAGACGATCTGGGGCTTTATGTTCTCTATCGATTGTCTCGGTACAAATGCAGGTGTGGTTGGGTTTGTCAGCTCTTCACTGGGCTGTTGGGCAGCCGGCCTTGCCGGGCTGCTGGGGATGGTGAGCTTGGCTTCGTGGTCAACCATGATGTCAGTTGCCATTTGTGTGTGTGTTGGAGGGTCAAAGTTGATGGGTGTCCTTTTCGGGTTGTTCGTAGCTGTTGGTGAACCGCAATTTGATTTGGTCCAAATGTTTTCTGTGCGTTTGTCCATTGGCCAATTTGACCTGAAACACTCTACTCCCCTCTCTGGCTGTAACCGTGCCAGCAAGCCATTTGGGACCATGTCCATAATTGAGCACAAACACAGGATCATTGATCTCAATATCGCGTGACAAATTTACATGGTCATGGTACACACTTTGTTGATGCTGCTTGTCCTCCGGGCAACCGGGTCTGCAGGGATCCTTCCGACACACATTTCAAGCTTTGCTTGATGGTCTGAACTGCCCGTTCTGCCTGGCCATTGGATGCGGGCTTGAACGGGGCAACTATGTCATGTTTGATCCCGTTGCGGGTCATGAATTCCTTGAACTCAGCATTGTCGTTGACTAGGACATCAGGCAAGCATGCGTGGCAAACATGGCTCATAGGCTTTCAATGGTGGCCGTGGATGTGCTTACAGACATTATTGCACATTCAATCCATTTCGAATAAGCGTCCATGACAACCAAAAATATTTTGCCTAGGAATGGGCCCGCATAGTCGACGTGGATCCTCGACCACGGTTTGGATGGCCATGACCACAAACTTAGTGGTGCCTCTCTGGGTGCATTGCTCAGTTGAGAGCAAGTGTTGCACTGGCGCATGCATGACTCTAAATCTGAGTCGATGCCGGACCACCACACATGGGATCTGGCTATGGCTTTCATCATTACAATGCCTGGGTGGGTGCTGTGTAGGTCACGAATGAATGTTTCTCTGCCTTTCTTGGGCAAGACCACGCAATTACCCCACAACAGACAGTCTGCCTGCAAGGACAATTCGTTTTTGCGCCTGTGGAATGGCTTAATCGCCTCGTGCATCTCTGCTGGGACTCTGGACCAGCTCCCATGGAGGATACAGTTTTTTACCAAGGACAGTAAAGGATCCTGGCTGGTCCAGGTTCTGATCTGGAGAGCCGTAATGGGGGATTTCTCGTTCTCGAATGCCTCCATGACCATGAGCAAGTCCGCTGGCTGAGCTATTTCCACCCCGGTGGTGGGCAATGGCAGCCGACTGAGAGCATCTGCGCAGTTCTCTGTGCCCAGTCTGTGGCGGATTACATTGTTGTATGCCGACAGTGTGAACGCCCATCTTTGGATCCGGGCAGAGGCATTGGTATTAATCCTTTTGCTCTCAGAGAACAGCAATATGAGTGGCTTGTGGCCAAATAAGTACTGGTGCATTTTATTTACCCCATAAACGCACGCCAGAGCCTCTTTTTCAACCATGCTGTCGGCCCTTTCAGCCTTGGACAAACTCCTGGACACATACGCGACTGGTTGCAAGATCCCCGATTCGTTAGCCTGTTGTAGCACACACCGATCCCGTAGGACGACGCATCGCAAGCTAACACTAATCATTTACAAGGGTTATACAGGACAAGCAATTTGTTAGAACACAATAGATTTCTGGCTTTCTTGAAGGCAGCATCATGTGAATTCCCCCATACCCATTCGTCTCCCTTGCACAGTAGCGCATGTAGGGGTTTTAGCAGGTTGCTTAACCCAGGTAGGAAATTACCGAAATAGTTAAGGGGTCCCAGGAACAACAGCAGCTCCGTCGCGTTCTGTGGGCGCATTGCGTTCTTGATGGCCTCCGTCTCGGCGTCGGTGGGTCTGATGCAGTCTGCTGCAATTCTCCTTCCCAAGAATTCGATGTCCTGTGCCAGGAAAACACACTTCAAGCGTTTCAACCTGAGCCCCACGCGATCCAACCGATTAAGAATCTCCTCCGGATTCTTCAAGTGCTCCATGGTGTCCCGACCTGTAACCAATATGTCATCCTGGAAGATTATTGTACAAGGACCCGACTTTAACAGGCTCTCCATGTTCTGCTGGAAGTTTGCCGCGGCCGACCGAATCCCGAACGGGCACTGGTTGTAGATAAACAGACCTTTGTGCGTGTTAATGCAGGTGAGGTCTTTCGAAGACTCCTCCAGCTCCTGCATCATGCAGGCCGAGTTCGGGTCCAGCTTGGTGAACATCTTCCCTGCAACCAGGGTCGCAAATAGGTCATCTGTCTTGGGTAGCAGGTACTGGTCCTGCAGCGAAAAACGATTAATCGTTACTTTACAGTCCCCATGAATTCTAACCGTACTGTCCTCCTTGAGTACCGAGACAATCGGACTGGTCCAGTAATTGAATTCCACCGGCGTGATGATGCCTTCTCGCTGCAGCCTTTCCAGCTCAATTTCTACTTTTTCACGCATCATGTACGGTACCGCCTGAGCCTTGTGGTGGATGGGTCACGTACCGGGAACCAAATGAATCTGCACTTTCGCCCCCCGAGAAGCTTCCACTGCCTGGCTCGAACAACGATGGGAACTTGCTCAAAACTTGGATACATGAGGCGTCAACGACGGACGAAAGCGCTTGGATGTCGTCCCAGTTCCAGCGGATTTTTCCCAGCTAGCTTCTGCCAAACAACGTGGGGCCATCCCTTGGTACAATCCACAGCGGGAGTTTGTGTACTGCTCCGTCTTAGGAAACTTTGACTTCTGCACTGCCAATTACAGGCATTAGTTCCTTGGTGTAAGTCCTTAGTTTTGTGTGAATGGGGCTGAGCTTGGGCCTGTGTGCCTTATTTCCCCACAGCCTGTCGAAGGCCTTTTTACTCATTATGGACTGACTTGCACCCGTGTCCAGCTCCATAAATACTGAAATGCTGTTCAGTTCAACTTTCAACATTATTGGTGGACATTTCGTAGTGAATGTGTGAACCCCGTACACTTCTGCCTCCTCAGTACAAGTCTCCAATTCAGCCTGATCCACTGTAGACCGATCTTCCTCTGCAATGTGGTGGTTTGCAGGGTTTGCAGCTCGCCTGCACATTCGTTGGAAGCGTCCCATTGTTCTGCAACCATTGCAAGCATAGTGCTTAAAGCAGCATTGATGGGGCCAATGATCACCTCCGCAGCGCCAACAGGGTGTTAACTAACTCGCATTAACAGTTGATGGTGGACTCTGGGTCAATTGAGGTCGGGCCACAGCAGTCAGCGTGTACATTCTGCCATGTACATTTCTGCTCAAAATCGACATTACTTTATGCACAGTACTGGCCGAAACTTCTTTGTTCAGCAAAATCTGTTTGGTGTTGTCGCTGGTGGACATAAATGCCTGGGCTATCGTTATGGGTTTACTCAGATTCGGAGTTTCTACAGTCAACAGTTTGCGAAGGATTGTCTCATGTCCAATGCCCAGTCCAAAAACGTCTCTAAGCATTTGTTTGAGAAATCCCTCAAACTCACAATGTCCTGTGAGGCGCCTTAGTTCGGCGACGTAGCTCACCACTTCCTGGTCTTCCAATCGTTGACACATGTAGAACCGATATCTCGCCATCAAAACACTTTCCTTAGGATTTAGGTGCTCCCGGTCCACCGTACACAATTCTTCGTAGGATTTCTCTGTTGGTTTTGCCGGGGCCAGGAGATTCTTCATGAGGCCATTAAGGAAGAAATAGCGGGACATCTAGATAGGAATAGTGCAATCAAGCAGACGCAGCATGGATTCATGAAGGGGAAATCATGTTTAACTAATTTACTCGAATTCTTTGACGATACAACGAGCATGGTGGATAGAGGTGTACCGATGGATGTGGTGTATTTAGATTTCCAAAAGGCATTCGATAAGGTGCCACACAAAAGGTTACTGCAGAAGATAAAGTTACGCGGAGTCAGAAGAAATGTATTAGCAGGGATAGAGAATTAGCTGGCGAACAGAAAGCAGAGAGTCGGGATGAATGGGTCCTTTTCGGGTTGGAAATCGGTGGTTAGTGGTGTGCCACAGGGATCGGTGCTGGAACCACAACTGTTTACAATATACATAGATGACCTGGAAGAGGGGACAGAGTGTAGTGTAACAAAATTTGCAGATGACACTAAGATTAGTTGTGTAAAGGACACAGAGAGGCTGCAAAGAGATTTGGATAGGTTAAGCGAATGGGCGAAGGTTTGCCAGATGGAATACAATGTCGGAAAGTGTGAGGTCATCCACCTTGGAAAAAAAAACAGTAAAAGGGAATATTATTTGAATGGGGAGAAATTACAACATGCTGAGATGCAGAGGGACCTGGGGGTCCTTGTGCATGAAACTCTTTTAGAGTCTACCTACAAAACATAAAACATTAAACCATGCCACCCGACCTGGGTGACACACCAGACATTTACAAGGCCCTTTTTTTCCTTTTTTTTTTTTTTTTTTGGGCACTAAAATCACAATTTTCCAGTGCCCCCTATAAAAGGGAAGGGGACACTAAAAGCACCGGCAATTTAAACAAATTAAACTTTAAAACGTGAAATCAAATTAAAATTTGGTTGCCGGGCGTGATGATGCACTCCAGTCCCTCCAGTGCCCACCTCTCACGGAAGGCCGCGAGCGTACCGGTGGACACTGCGTGCTCCATCTCCAAGGACACCCTGGACCGGATGTAAGAGCGGAAGAGAGGCAGGCAGTCAGGTTGAACGACCCCCTCAACCGCCCGCTGCCTGGACCAGCTGATGGCACCCTTGGCCGTGCCCAGGAGCAGTCGTACGAGGAGGCCCTCGGACCTACCCGCTCCCCTCCGCACAGGGTGCCCAAAGATCAGGAGAGTGGGACTGAAGTGCAGCCAGAATTTCAGGAGCAGCCCCTTCAAATAATGGAACAGGGGCTGCAACCTCGTGCACTCAATAAAAACATGGAACACGGACTCCTCCAGACCGCAGAAATTGCAGGCGGCCTGGGAGTCCGTGAACCGGCTTAAAAATTTGTTGCACGGCACTGCTCCGTGCACCACCCTCCAGGCCAAGTCCCCGACGAATAGTGGGAGGACCCCTGCGTAGAGTGCCCTCCATCGGGGACCCCCGCCTCCCCCGGATGGCAAGATGATACGCCATGGCGTGTCCGGATGGCAGGCGAGGATGGCAAAGTTGAGAGTGTGCAGGAGCAGCCCGTACAAGAAACCCCTCCACGCGGAACTGAAAGGCACGGAGGGGATTTCCCCGAGGCGGCTCAAGTTGTGAGGCGCCGGCCCCCGAGGGAGGTTCCGGGGTTTGGCGCCGATGAGGAATTCCATCTGGACGGGGGTCAGTTCGGACGGGATCTCCCCACGTGCTTGAGCCTCCTCGATGCACCTAACGGAGTCAGGGCCCAGAGCTGTTTTTAGCGACTCGATGGCATCGGCCGCGTGGCAGACGTTGGCAGAATTTAGGCGCCGTGCCAGCATGTCTGGCGCCATCCAGCCCGCTCCTCCGCCATCGAGCAGGTCCCTGACCCTGGTCACCTCACCAGCCACAGCCCTCTCTTCCGACCGCCACATAAAACCTCGGTCGTGGAGGTACGGATTCCCGAGCAGCGGCTCCTGCAGGACGGCCGCCACTCCAGCCGGCGGAGAGCTGCGCTTGGTGGAGACTTTGTTCCAGACCCTGATGAGTTCCCTGTAAAAGACAGGCAGCTCCCGGAGGGCGGTCCTGACACCCCCCAAGTTCACAAACAGGAGCTGCGTGTCGTAATTGAGGTCGCGCTGCTGGCGGAAGAAATACGTCGCCAGAGCACACCACCTAGCAGGGGGCTCGACGTAAAGATATCTCTGCAGGGTCTGAAGACGGAAAGTCACGAGCTGGGCGCTGACGCACACCAACGACTGACCGCCCTCCTCAAGCGGGAGACACAAGACCGCAGCAGAGACCCAGTGCTTCCTGTTGTTCCAGAAGAAGTCCACCAGCTTCTTCTGTATCTTGGCGACAAACGCAGGGGGAGGGGTCAAAGTGACCAGCCGGTACCACGACATTGCGGCCACCAGCTGGTTTATGACTAGCGCTCGACCCCTGTAGGACAGCACTCGGAGCAGTCCTGTCCAGCGCCCTAGGCGAGCGGCGACCTTGGCCTCCAGCTCCTGCCAGTTCGCTGGCCAGGCTCCCTCGTCGGGGCTAAGGTAGACTCCCAGATAGAGGAGATGGGTCGTGCTCCAGGCAAAAGGCCTGAGCTCCTCCGGCAGGGAGTCCACCCGCCACTGACCCACCAGGAGTCCGGAACATTTCTCCCAGTTGATCCTGGCGGAGGACGCGGCCGAGTAAATCTCCTGGCACTCACGCATCCTCCGCAGGTCAGCGGGATCCTCTACCGCGAGGAGCACGTCATCGGCGTAAGCCGAGAGGACGACCTCCATGCCCGGCCCTTGCAGAGCCAGTCCCGTCAACCTTGTCCGCAAGAGGCGCAGGAAAGGCTCCACGCAAACGGCGTATAACTGGCCGGACATGGGGCATCCCTGGTGCACCCCTCTCCTAAAGCGAAGGGGCGCCGTCAAGGACCCGTTAACCTTAATCAGACACTCTGCGGCGGCGTACAAAAGTCGGATCCGGGCGACGAAATGCGTCCCGAACCCGAAAGCGCGCAGAGTTCCGAGCAGATAGTCGTGATCCACCCTGTCGAACGCCTTCTCTTGGTCGAGGGATAGGAAGGCGACCGACAGACCAGCCTCCTGGGAACAATGGATGAGGTCCCGGACCAGATGGATGTTATCGTGGATTGTCCGGCCCGGGACCGTGTAGGACTGGTCGGGGTGGATCATGTGGTCCAGCACGGCACCAAGGCGAGCAGACATCGCCCTGGCGAAGATTTTGTAGTCCGTGCTGAGGAGGGAGACCGGGCGCCAGTTCTTAAGGAGGCGGAGATCGCCCTTCTGAGGCAGCAGGACGATGACTGCCCTGCACCAAGAGAGGGGCATCTCCCCGGTCGCCAGACTTTCCCCCAGGACCCGCGCGTAGTCGCTCCCCAGGACGTCCCAGAACGCCCTGTGGAACTCCACGGTCAGCCCGTCCAGCCCCGGGGATTTTCCCCTCGAGAGCCGGTCGAGGGCACCGGTCAGCTCCGCCAGGCTTAGCGGAGCTTCCAGATTTTCGGCGCCCTCCAGGCTGATCTTCGGCAGGTCCTCCCACAAAACTCTACGCGTTTCCTCGCTGGACGGATCCGGAGAGAACAGAGCCCCGTAATATTCATGGGCCCTGTTGTTGACGCCCTCCGGATCCGAGACGAGAGAGCCGTCGTCGGCCAGCAGCGTCAAGAGCTGCTTATGGACACTCTGCCTTTTTTCCAGCGAGTAGAAGAAGGGGGAGCCGCGGTCCAGATCCCGCAGGAACCGGATCCGCGACCTCACGAACGCGCCTCGGGACCCGACGAGCTGCAGGTCCTTCAGCGCGGCCTTCTTCGCTTCGTATACCGTCCGCAGGGCCGGGTCCTGGACGACTTGACCGAGACGGGCTTCCAGGTCGAGCACCTCTTTTTCTAGGCGCCCGACTCTGGCCGCCCGCCTCTTGGTCGACCCCCTCGCGTACTCTTGACAGAACACGCGGACGTGAGCCTTGCCCATGTCCCACCATAGCCTCAAGGAGGGGAAGCCCCCCTGCTTCCTTCTCCAGTCGGACCAGAATCGACGGAACGAGTCCTGGAACCGCACGTCCTCCAGCAGCTGGTTGTTAAAATGCCAGTACGCGGACCCCGTCCTCGCGCGGAGCGAAGCGAGCTCCGCCCACACCAGGTGGTGGTCCGAACACGGCACCGGCCGCATGGAGGCCGCCGGGACGCAGGAAACGTACGCCCGAGACACGTAAAGGCGGTCGACTCTAGACCATCCAACTCCAGGCCTCACCCAAGTAAAGGCGCTGGAGTCGGGGTGGAGATTTCGCCAGACGTCCACCAAGTCGAAGGACCCGACCAGGTCCCTCAACTTCTCCATCGCCGTCATGCACTGCGGGGCACCGGAGCGGTCCCTCGCCTCGAGGGTGCAGTTAAAATTCCCCCCGACGACAATGCAGTCGCCGACATCGACGGAGCCAAGGAGAGCAGACACCTCTTCAAAGAAGCGCGTTTGCTGCGGGCCGGGCTGAGGGGCGTACACGTTCACGAGATGGAGTGGCACGTCCCCCAGGCGAACCGTTACGTGCAGCAAGCGGCCTGGCACGGGCTCCTCAACCCCCAAGATCTCCGGCTGAAAATGCGGGCCCAGCAAGATGGCCACCCCACTAGAAATGGCGGTGAGGTGGCTCATGCGGACCTCTCCTTGCCATTCCAGGAGCCACGTGGCTTCGTCTCCCGGAACGGTGTGGGTTTCTTGCAGGAAGCACACCGCATATTTCCCCTCCCGCAGGAGCGAAAAATTGTCAAATCTACGGCGTGCCCCTCTGCCGCCGTTGATGTTGAGGCTGGCTATGGTTATCTTCATGGCAAAAGCATAGTGCAACCTCTACCTTAACCTATTGTGGGGGAGGGAGCGGAGTCTTTTGTTGAACTCCACTCCCTCCGCAGCCCAGCGAGGAGTCCCTCGAGCTCGCGCAGCTCAAGGTGTTGCGCCTTTGTCAAGGGCCTGCCCGCGGCCAAGGTTTTAGCGGCGGCGCGGACGGACCCCTTGATCAGCTCTGGCTCGGACCATTTTTCCAGGGCCAGTCGGGCTTGGTTGCAGCGACCCCGGCTCTGGGCCAAAAAGTCCTGGAGTTCCTTTGCAGGAATGAGGATGGTCTCGGCGGCGGCCGCGAGCAGATCCACCGCCTCGCTGGCGGTGGTCTCTAGATTTTCTCGCGCGTCCCCCACCGAGTCCCCGTCCTCCTCCGGGAGGTGGCCGCCAGCAGCCGGCCCATCGACCGCACAAGGTACGGCAAATGAACCGGCCGCTCCAACCGGCCCTGGCTCTGCCCCGATCCCCACCCCCAGGATCGTCGGCAGAGGAGTCCCCACTGGGCTCTTTTAAAAATGGTGCTGGGTCGGGAAATGACAGCGGAAGGGGTTCCCCCTCCGCCCCAGGAACCGGGGAACAAGGAGAGACCCGGCCATAGGAAATCCCCAGGCTCCCCAAGTGCTCCAGCTCCAAAGTAAGGGGCGAGGGTGGGTGTTCCTCCCCCTCCCCGCTGCCACCCCCCGGCCCAGCATGTACGGTATCATTAAAATCATTAATTTCATTTTCTGCCGGGTCGAGTGACTCCCGGGGGAAGTTGGATAATGGCTGGGCGGGCTCAGGTTCGGCCTTTTCGGCCCCGCCCGCCTCAGTCACCGGGACGCCCGGCCCGGCGGCAATGCATTCCTCCGCGGTCCCCACGCCCCCCACGACAGGCAGATCTTCCACGCCATCCCCGGGAGGCAGAGGCTGGGCAGCCTCGACTGTCTCACCCTCCCCGGGGACAGACTCCTCCCGCCTACGGCGCTGCTTGGGGGCGCTGGTGGGGGACGCGGGACACGCGGCGGGCACCGACTCCTCCGCGGAGGGATGTTGTTCCCCCTCCGCCTCAACGGAGCGGCGCCTCCTTTTGTTGCTGGAGGTGCGCTGAGGCAGGGAGACCTCCATGTCTGCCGAGGCCTCCCGCTCTGCCCCACCCTTTTCCTTTTCTTGCCCGCGCCCGGGCCCCTCTGAGGTATTGGTCAAGGGCTCGGGCACGGGCTCAGGGCACCCCGCGCTCGCCGGTGACTGGGTTGGGCTGAGCGCGGTGGTCAATCTTTCCGGCGCACTGAGGGGACCCGCCTCTAGATGTTTCACCTTGTTCCGCGCCTTCTTTCCGGTCGGACGCTCTCCCTCCCCCCCGCCGGAGGCCGTGAAAACAAAGGCCCCCGACGATGCCCGCGCACCCATGGCTCCCGGCACGCGGACGCAACTAGGGGGAGGGGTGGTGGCGGCGCCAGCCTTGGCCGCCTTCGGTGGTTTGGCGGCCTTGGAGGCGGGGCAGTTCTTATGAACATGCCCCACCTCCCTACAGGCATGGCACCGCACGCCGTCCGACGTCCAGAAGACGTGGTAGGCAGTCCCCTCGTGCACCACATTAAAGTGCCCTTCCGTCGTGTCCTCCCGCGCCAGCCGGACAAAGAGCTGGCGGCGGAAGGAGAACACGTGGCGCAGGCTGTTCTCCCTGAGGCCGAGCGGTATGGGGTTGATCCCCGACCTTACCTCCCCCAGTTGGTGTAGGTGAGGGAGGAGGAGCTCAGCGGGAACAAAGGGCGGCACGTTTGACACGATGACCCTCTGCGCGGTGGCCTCGAGAGGGTCCACCGGCAGGAACGTCCCGCCCACCGTGAGCCCCTTTTCAAGGGCCAGGGACACCGCCCGCTCCGACCCCAGGAAGAACACGGCCTTCCCAGACATCTTGGAGGCTGCGACAATGGCCGAGGGGCCGACTACCCCAGCCATCGCCCGCACGCACTCCTCGATGCTCATTGTGGGGTGAGTGTAGCTCTTGACCCCGTGTTTCTTTGTTATAAGTCTGAATGGTGGCAGGGCAGCGGGTGGCGCAGGAGGTGCTGTGGAAGCGGTTGCCACCTGCGCATATGTCTTCGCTGGCCCTGCCACCGGCGTGGATGGGGTCGCCATCACGGGGTCCCTTTAAGGGCTACACCCACCCCAAAGTCACAGGCCTTAATGGTCTTAATTAGGCCTCGTTTGATTAGACTGAGCAGAGGAGCTCTTAACGAGGCACACCTCTCCCCTAGTTGGCAATTGGGGAGGGGCCTTGCTCCCTCTGCTCAGTTGTCTCAATTGTTTTATATTTTTTTTTTAAATTAATTTGGGAGGAAGGGGTCTCAGAGAGAGAGGGGAGAAACAGAGCAACAGAGAAAGAGAGAGGGGGGTGGGAAGGGGGGGGGAACTACGAGGGCAGGTCTCCCCTCGCAGCTGTGGGTGGGTGCAATCCCCAGATGGTAAAACACAAAATAGTCTTTGGGATGGTCTTCGGGTGAGGGGAGAAGATGCACAAAGGTCTTTTCATTTATAATAGGTGCTCATTTGGAATTCGACCAGTGGCGGCGACATTCCAGAGAAACATGGAAGCATGGAAAAACTGAAGTCTGTCCTGCGCACGGTGGTCTTCCAAGACGACATCCTGATTACAGGTCGGGACACAGTCGAGCATCTGTAGAACCAGGAAGAGGTTCTTAGTTGACTCAACTGTGTGGGGCTCAGGTTAAAACACTCAAAGTGCATTTTCCTGGCACCTGAAGTGGAGTTCTTCAGGAGTAGGATCACGGCGGACGGCATCAGGCCCACAAATTCGAAGACGGAGGCAATCAAGAATGCACCGAGGCCACAGAACGTGATGGAGCTGCGGTCGTTTTTTGGACTCCTTTGGTAACTTCTTACCGGGTCTCAACACACTGTTAGAACTACTGCATGTCTTACTGCGTAAAGGGAACGAATGGGTATGGGGCAAAAGCCAAGAAAATACCTTTGTAAAAGCTATAAAATTGTTATGCTCAATCAAATTGCTTGTGTTGTATGATTCATGCAAGTGTTTGGTACTAGCATGTGATGCGTCGTCATATAGCGTCGGGTGTGTATTGAAACAAGCTAATGATTTTGGGAGATTGTAACCGGTTGCTTACACATCCAGGAGTCTGTCTAAGGCTGAGAGAGCCAACAGCATGATTGAAAAAGAAGCGTTAGCATGTGTCTATGGGGTAAAGAAAATGCATCAATATCTGTTTGGGCAAGAATTCGAATTGGAAACTGACCATAAGCCACTTATATCCCTGTTTTCCGAGAGTCAAGGGATAAATACCAACGCATCGGCCCGCATCCAGAGATGGGTGCTCAGGTTGTCCGCATACAACTACGCCATTTGCCACAGGCCAGGCACAGAAAACTGCGCTGATGCTCTCAGTAGGCTACCCTTGCCCATCACGGGGGTGGAAATGGTGCAGCCCGCAGATCTATACTCCCAACCAACTTTTGATTAATTTTTTAAATTTTAATGAACTTTTAAACTTATTAAATAATTTGGAAGAACTTTTAAAACTTACAGTTTAGTCTCTTAATCGAAATACTTTTAAATATATATTATTAATCTGCATCTTTGACTTTTTAACAACCTTGAAAAACTTTTTAAATTGGGTTAACTATTATAATCTTTATTGATTTACATCTTAGCCTTTTGAATAACTCTTAGAAACTTTTTAGACAAATTGGAAATCTTTATCAACTTTTAACTTTTAAAATAACTTTGGAAGTCACCTTCCTAATATCTGCCCTCCAACCAAGCCTCGGACCATCTACCATCAATGGCACTACTCGGCGCTAAGCTTGAGGCCAACACTTTGCCGTAGGCAATTAGGCTCATAGAGCTGTGCCTGGTCTCCAGTTGTCTTGGAGACCTTTGCCACTGGACCAAGACCTTGTTCAGCTCAGCCCGTGTGGTTGCCGGTGTGCAGCGGCCACCCCACGTTAAAAGCGCTCACGCACAGGCATCTTCCACTTCGTCAGTATGAAATTCGGGACCTGGAACGTCAGGACCCTCATGGACAATCCCAACAGCAACAGGTCGGAACGCCGCACCGTGATAGTTGCCCAGGAACATTTTGACATTGACATCGCCGCCCTAAGCGAGATCCGGCAGGCAGGAGAAGGCCAGTTGAAGGAACATGGTGGAGGTTATACCTTCTTCTGGAAAGGGAAACCAGAGGCAGAATGCCGCCTTCATGGAGTCGGCTTTGCCGTCAAGAATGAGCTGGTCGACCACCTCAAAGACTCCCCCTGTGGGGTTAACGAACGCTTCATGACTCTTCGTATTACCCTATCCCGGAACCAATGTTCCACAGTCATCAGTGCGTACGCCCCTACTCTCGATACAATGGATGAGGCTAAAGTGTGCTTTTAGTCCAACCTCGAGACATCCATGTCCAGCGTCCCCACAGGTGGCAAAGTGATCCTCCTGGGTGATTTTAATGCCAGGGCCGGCAAAGACACAGCCCTCTGGGGAGGCGTGATTGGCAGAGAGGGGATAGGGAAAACCAACTCCAGCGGTACCCTACTCCTGACAAAATGTCTAGAACATGAACTCCTCATCACCAACATCCTGTTCCGCCAGAGGGACAGATACAAGGCATCGTGGCAACACCCTTGCTTCAAACACTGGCACCTGCTTGACTATGTCATCGTCCGAGCCAGGGATCGCAAGGATGTGCGCATCACCCACGCCATGACAGGAGTTGATGAATGCTGGATGGACCACCGTCTAATCCGATCCCTCATCAACATTAACATTGCCCAAAGCAGAGGCAACAGCAGAAGCAGTTCCGCAAAAAAGTTAAGGCCGGGGCACTTAAAGACCAGCTCAGAGAGCCCTATACAGCCAGCACCTTGCAGCCAATCTGGCATGCCTTGATGACCCTGAGATACTGAATGCCCACAGCGCTTGGTCTGCCCTCCAGGCCTCTATAACCAGTGCCTGTGAAGAGACACTTGGTTACTCAACCATGATCAGAAGATCGAAGAACTAATAGATCGCAAGCGCAAAGCATTTCTGAGCCTCAAGCAACAACCCAACTCGGGAGCTGCAAAACAACATTACAGACAGCTCAAGGCTCGGGTCCAACAAAAAACCCAGACCTAAAGAACAGGTGGTGGATGGAGAAAGCACAGGAGATACAACAATTGGCCGACAGCCACGATACGCGAGGATTCTTCACTGCAATAAAGGCCACCTACGGTCCAAACTCCCAAGGCCGCAACCCACTCCTGGCTAAGAACGGGGAAGCACTCATCAAGGACACCGAGGCTGTTAAGGCCCGATGGAAGAAGCACTTTGAAGATCTCCTCAATCGAGACTCTGCCTTTGACTCGAGTGTTCTCGACTCCATCCCGCAGCATGCGAACCGCCACCAACTCAGTGAAACTCCAACGTTGCACGAGGTAGGCAAAGCCATAAAACAGCTGAAGAATAACAAGGCTATGAGTGCGGATGGAATCCCTGCTGAGGCACTAAAGTATGGCGGAGAGGCGCAATTGGCACGGATATGTGACCACATCACTCTCATCTGGAGGGAGGAGAGCTTGCCGGGAGATCTCAGAGACGCAGTTATTGTGACCATTTTTTAAAAAGAGGACAAATCCGACTGCGGCAGTTATAGGAGAATCTCCCTGCTATCAGCCACTGGAAAAGTTGTCGCTCGAGTTCTCCATAATCGACATCTCCCTGTGGCCGAGGAGCACCTCCTGGAATCACAATGCAGATTTCGTCCCCTACGGGGCACAACAGACATGATCTTTGCAGCGCGACAGCTGCAGGAAAAATGCAGGGAGCAGTGCCAGCCCTTCTACATGGCCTTTTTCGATCTTACAAAGGCCTTTGACACTGTCAACCGTGAGGGTCTATGGAGCGTCCACCTCTGTTTCGGATGCCCTAAAAGTTTGTCAACATCCTTCACCTGCTTCACGATGACATGCAGTCGTGATCCTTACCAACGGATCCATTACAGACCCAATTCACGTCCGGACCGGGGTCAAACAGGGCTGCGTCATCGCTCCAACCCTCTTCTCAATCTTCCTCGCCGCCATGCTCCACCTCACAATCAACAAGCTCCCTGCTGGAGTGGAACTAAACTACAGAACCAGTGGGAAGCTGTTTAACCTACGCCACCTCCAGGCCAGCTCCAAGATCACCCCAACCTCTGTCGTTGAGCTGTAGTATATTGACGATGCCTGCGTCTGCGCACATTCAGAAGCTGAACTCTAGGATAATCAATGTATTCACTGAGGCATATGAAAACATGGGCCTTACGTTTAACATCCGTAAGGCAAAGGTCCTCCACCAGCCTGTCACCGCCGCACAGCACTGCCCTCCAGTCATCAAGATTCACGGTGCGGTCCTCGACAACGTGGACCATTTTCCAAATCTCAGGAGCCTCTTATCATTGAAGGCAGACATTGATACGGAGATTCAACATTGCCTCCAGTGTGCCAGTGCAGCCTGAGGAAAAGAGTGTTTAAAGACCAAGCCCTCAAATCTACTACCAAGCTCAAGGTCTATAGGGCTGTAGTATACCCACCCTCCTGTATTGATCAGAGGCATGGACGATGTATAGAAGGCGCCTCAAGTCGCTGGAGATATATCACCAACGATGTCTCCGCAAGATCCTGCAAATCCCCTGGGAGGACAGGTGGACCAACATCAGTGTCCTCGACCAGGCTAACATCCCCAATATTGAAACACTGACCACACTCGATCAGCTTCGCTGGGCAGGCCACATAGTTTGCATGCCAGATACGAGACTCCCAAAGCAAATGCTTTATGCGGAGCTCCTTCGTGGTAAACGAGTCAAAGGAGGACAGCGGAAACATTATAAGGACACCGGCAAAGCCTCCCTGGTAAAGTGCGACATCACCACTGATACCTGGGAGACCCTGGCCGAAGACCGCCCGAGGTGCAGAAAGTGCATCCGGGAGGGTGTTGAGCTCTTCGAGTCTCGATGCAAAGAGCGTGAAGAGGCCAAGCACAGGCAGCGGAAGGAGCGCACGGTAAACCAGCCCCACCGTTTCCTTCCCTCGATGAATGTCTGTCCCACCTGTGACAGGGTCTGTGGTTCTCGTATCGGACTGTTCAGCCATCAAAGAACTCACTTAGGGAGTGAAAGAAAGTCTTCCTCGATTCCGAGGGACTGCCTATGATGATGATCATGGGGCAATCGAGTAGTGGTTCCCAAGAAGGGCAGGGACACCTTCATCAGTGATCTCCACAGTACCCACCCAGGCATCGTAATGATGAAAGCGATAGCCCGGTATCGATGCGGACTTAAGAGTCCTGCGTGCACAGATGTAATACATGCTCGCAGTTAAGCAATGTACTCAGGGAGGCGCTGCTAAGTTTATGGTCTTGGCCCTCAAAACCGTGGTCTAGGATGCATGTCGACTATGCAGGCCCGATCTTGGGTAAAATGTTCCTTGTGGTTGTAGATGCATACTCCAAGTGGATTGAATGTGATATAATGTCAGCTAGCACATCCACTGCCACTACTGAAAGCCTGTGGGCCATGTTTGCCACACACGGCCTACCCGATGTCCTGGTGAGCGACAACGGGCCATGTTTTACTCGTGCTGATTTCAAAGAATTCATAACCCGCAACGGGATCAAGCATGTCACATCTGCCCCTTTTAAACCAGCGTTCAATGGTCAGGCAGAGAGAGCAGTGCAAACCATCAAGTAGGGCTTGAAGAGGGTAACGGAAGGCTAACTGCAGACTCGCCAATCCCGAGTCTTGCTTAGCTACCGCACGAGACCCTAGTCGCTCACTGGGATCCCACCTGCTGAACTGCTCATGAAAAGAGCACTTAAGACAAGGCTCTCGTAAGTTCACCCTGATCGACATGAGCAGGCGGCTTCAACAAAGCAAATACCACGATAGCGCAGATGTGTCACGCGAGATTAAAATCAATAATCTTGTATTTGTATTGAATTATGGACAAGGTCCAAAGTGGCTTCCTGGCACTGTCATGGCCAAAGAGGGGAGCAGGGTGTTTCAGGTCAAACTTTCAAATGGACTCATTCACTGGAAACACTTGGACCAAATCAAACTTAGATTCACGGACTATCCTGAGCAACCCACTCCACATCCAGGGGTATTCAACATTCAGAAAGGATAGACTGAAAGGAAAAGAAGGTGGGGTAGCGTTGCTGGTTAAAGTGGAAGTTAACGCAATAGTAAGGAAGGAAATTAGTTTGGATGATGTGGAATCTGTATGGGTGAAGCTACGGAATACCAAAGGGGAGAAAACGCTAGTGGGAGTTGTGTACAGACCACCAAACAGTAATAGTGAGGTTGGGGACAGCATCAAACAAGAAATTAGGGATGCATGCAATAAAGGTACAGCAGTTATCAAGGGCGATTTTAATCTACATATAGATTGGGCTAACCAAACTGGTAGCAATACGGTGGAGGAGGATTTCCTGGAGTGTATTAGGGATGGTTTTCTCGACCAATAGGTCGAGGAACCAACTAGTACAGTTGTACAGTCAAATTCAAAAGCAAGAAATAAATCATACTGCAGTCAAAATGAAATGGTACAGTGCATGGTCCACCAAAACAGATATCAACATACTCTTTAAACATTTCAATCTGTACAACTTGATTATCCTAGACTGGGTGATGTGCAATGAGAAAGGACTAATTAGCAATCTTGTTGTGCGAGGCCCCTTGGGGAAGAGTGACCATAATATGGTAGAATTCTTTATTAAGATGGAGAGTGACACAGTTAATTCAGAGACTGGGGTCCTGAACTTAAAGAAAGGTAACTTCGATGGTATGAGATGTGAATTGGCTAGAATAGACTGGCAAATGATACTTAAAGGGTTGACGGTGGATAGGCAATGGCAAACATTTAAAGATCACATGGATGAACTTCAACAATTGTATATCCCTGTTTGGAGTAAACATAAAACGGGAAAGGTGGCTCAACTGTGGCTAATAAGGGAAATTAAAGATAGTGTTAAATCCAAGGAAGAGGCATATAAATTGGCCAGAAAAAGCAGCAAACCTGAGGACTGCGAGAAATTTAGCATTCAGCAGAGGAGGACAAAGGGTTTAATTCGGAGGGGGAAAATAGAGTATGAGAAGAAGCTTGCCGGGAACATAAAAACTGACTGCAAAAGCTTCCAGAGATATGTGAAGAGAAAAAGATTAGTGAAGACAAATGTAGGTCCCTAGCAGTCAGATTCAGGTGAATTTATAATGGGGAACAAAGAAATGGCAGACCAGTTGAACAAATACTTTGGTTCTGTCTTCACTAAGGAAGACACAAATAACCTTCCGGAAATATTAGGGGACCGAGGGTCTAGTGAGAAGGAGGAACTGAAGGAAATCCTTTCTAGGCGGGAAATTGTGTTCGGGAAATTGATGGGATTGAAGGTCGATAAATCCCTGGGGCCTGATAGTCTGCATCCCAGAGTACTTAAGGAAGTGGCCCTAGAAATAGTGGATGCATTGGTGATCATTTTCCAACAGTCTATCGACTCTGGATCAGTTCCTATGGACTGGAGGGTAGCTAATGTAACACCACTTTTTAAAAAGGGAGGGAGAGAAAAAATGGATAATTATAGACCGGTTAGCCTGAGATCAGTAGTGGGGAAAATGTTGGAATCAATTATTAAAAATGAAATAGCAGCGCATTTGGAAAGCAGTGACAGGATCGGTCCAAGTCAGCAGGGATTTATGAAAGGGAAATCATGCTTGACAAATCTTCTGGAATTTTTTGAGGATGTAACTAGTAGAGTGGACAAGGGAGAACCAGTGGATGTGGTGTATTTGACATGGTCCAACACAAGAGATTGGTGGGCAAAATTAAAGCAGATGGTTTTGGGGGTAATGTACTGACATGGATAGAGAACTGGTTGGCAGACAGGAAGCTGAGAGTCGGGATAAACGGGTCCTTTTCAGAGTTGCAGAGAGTGACTAGTGGGGTGCCGCAGGGCTCAGTGCTGCAACCCCAGATTTAGATGAAGGAATTGAATGTAATAACTCCAAGTTTGCAGATGACACTAAGCTGGGTGGCGGTGTGAGCTGTGAGGAGGACACTAAGAGATTGCAGGGTGACTTGGACAGGTTAGGTGAATGGGCAAAGGCATGGCAGATACAGTATAATGTGGATAACTGTGAGGTTATCCACTTTGGGGGCAAAAACAGGAAGGCAGAATATTATCTGAATGGCGGCAGATTAGGAAAAGGGGAGGTGCAACGAGACCTGGATGTCATGGTACATCAGTCATTGAAAGTTGGCATACAGGTACAGCAGGCGGTGAAGAAGGCAAATGGTATGTTGGCCTTCATAGCTAGGGGATTTGAGTATAGGAGCAGGGAGGTCTTACTGCAGTTGTATAGGGCCTTAGTGAGGCCTCACCTGGAATATTGTGTTCAGTTTTGGTCTCCTAATCTGAGGAATTACGTTCTTGTTATTGAGGGAGTGCAGCAAAGGTTCACCAGACTGATTCCCGGGATGGCAGGACTGACATATGAGGAGAGACTGGATTGACTGGGCTTGTATTCACTAGAGTTTAGAAGGATGAGAGGGGATCTCATAGAAACATATAAAATTCTGACGGGGCTGGACAGGTTAGATGCAGGAAGAATGTTCCCGATGTTGGGGAAGTCTAGAACCAGAGGATACAGTCTAAGGATAAGGGGTAAGCCATTTAGGACTGAGATGAGGAGAAACTTCTTCACTCAGAGAGTTGTTAACCTGTGGAATTCCCTACCGCAGAGAATTGTTGATGCCAGTTCACTGGATATATTCAAGAGTTAGTCAGATATGGCCCTTACGGCTAAAGGAATCAAGGGGTATGGAGAGAAAGCAGGAAAGGGGTACTGAGGGAATGATCAGCCATGATCTTATTGAATGGTGGTGCAGGTTCGAAGGGCCAAATGGCCTACTCCTGCACCTATTTTTTCTGTGGACCCTACTTTCTTTGACCCCCCAACATACACACCTGTGGCAACTGGCACCACGGTTGGCCCAAAGCAGAACCCATCATGCACAGCAGCCCAGCAGGACACACCACACATAGAAACATAGAAAATTCACACCAGGCAGCCCAACAAGGCCAGCTGCACAGCAGCCCAACAAGGGCCCAACAATTGACTCACCAATACCAGCTTTCACACCGAGACGATCAACCAGGGCAAGAAGGGCCCCAGATCGGCTCACATTGTAAATAGTTACACTACTGACTTTGGGGGAGGGGGTGGGGGGAGTGTTTTTATATATGTAACTTGTATATGCTCTGTACAGCCACCAGATGATTCATCCCCTGGAGTCCCAAGGGATCCCATAATCCCTTGGGAGCACAGGTATTTAAGGAAGCCTCACAGGATGGAGAGGCACTCTTGAGACCTGCAATAAAAGACTACGGTCACACTTTAATTTGAGCTCACAATTGTTCAGTCTGACTCTTTCTCCATACATAACATCTGCCTGGGAAAAATCCGCTGAAACTGGGATGACATCCAACCGCTTTCGTCCGTCAATGATGCCTCATGTGCCCAGGCACTGAGCAGATTTCCATCGTGTTCAAGCCAGGCATTGGAAGCTTCTCGGGGCCGAAAGTGCAGATCCATTTGGTTCCCAATATGTGACCCATCCACCACAAGGCACGGGCGGTACCGTATATGATGCGAGAGAAAGTGGAAATTGAGCTGGACAGGCTGCAGCGAGAAGGCATCATCGCGCCGGTGGAATTCAACGAGTGGGCCAGTCCAATTGTCCCGGTACTTAAAGGTGACGGCACGGTCAGAATTTGTGGGGACTATAAAGTAACGATCAACAGTTTTTCATTACAGAACCAGTACCTGCTACGCAAGGCAGACGACCTATTTGCGATCCTGACTGGAGGGAAGACGTTTACCAATTTGGACCTGACCTCGGCCTACATGACGCAGGAGCTGGAGGAGTCTTCAAAAGGCCTCACCTGCATCAACACACACAAAGGTCTGTTCATCTATAACAGATGCCCGTTCAGGATTCGGTCGGACGTGGCAATCTTCCAACGGAACATGGAGAGCTTGCTAAAGTCGATTCGTCGCACCGTGGTTTTCCAGGACGACATACTGGCTACAGGCCGGTACATTATCTAGCACTTGAAGAATCTGGAAGAGGTTCTTAGTCGGTTGGATCATGTGGGACTCAGGTTAAAACGCTCCGAGTGTGTTTTCCTGGCGCCGGAGGTCGAGTTCTTAGGAAGAAGAATCGCAGTAGACGGCATCAGACCCACCGACGCCAAGACAGAGGCCATCAAGAACGCGCCAAGACCACAGAACATGTTGGAGCTGCGGTCGTTCCTGGGACTCCTCAACTATTTCGGTAATTTCCTATCCGGGTTAAGCACCTTGCTAGAACCCCTACTTGTGCTACTGCGCAAGGGAGATGACTGGGTATGGGGGAATTCACAAGAGACTGCCTTTGAGAAAGCCAGAAATCTGTTGTGTTCAAACAAACTGCTTGTTCTGTATAACCCATGTAAATGATTAGTGCTGGCTTGCGATGCGTTGTCATACAGAGTCGGGTGTGTGTTACAATAGGCTAACGAATCGGGGATTTTACAACCGGTCGCCTATGCATCCAGGAGTCTGTCCAAGGCTGAAAGGGCCTACAGCATGGTTGAAATTGGCGTGCGTTTACGGGGAAAAAAATGCACCAGTACTTGTTTGGCCTCAAGTTTGAGCTTGAAACTGACCATAAACCGCTCATATCGCTGTTCTGAGAGAACAAAGGGATTAACACCAATGCCTCTGCCCGCATCCAAAGATGGGCACTCATGCTGTCGGCATACAACTACGTAATCCGCTACAGACCGGGCACAGAGAATTGCGCTGATGCTCTCAGTCAGCTACCATTGCCCACCACCAGGGTGGAAATGGCACAAACTGCAGACTTGCTCATGGTAATGGATGCATTCGAAAATGAAAAGTCACCCGTTACGGCCCACTAGATCAGGACCTGGTCCAGCCAGGGTCCTTTACTGTCCTTGGTAAAAAACTGTGTCCTCCATGGGAGCTGGTCCAGCATCCCAGTGGAGATGCAGGAGGCAATTAAGTTGTTCCACAGGCGCAAAGACAAAATATCCTTGCAGGCGAACTGTCTGTTGTCGGGTAATCGCCTGGTCTTGCCCAAGAATGGCAGAGAAACATTCATTTGTTACCTACACAGTATCCACCCAGGTAGTGTAATGATGAAAGCCATAGCCAGATCCCATGTGTGGTGGCCCGGCATCAACTCAGATTTAGAGTCATGCGTGTGCCAGTGCAACACTTGCTCTCAGCTGAGCAATGCACCCAGAGAGGCACCTCTAAGTTTGTGGTTGTGGTCCTCCAAACTGTGGTCGAGGATCCACGTGGACTATGCAGGCCCATTTCTAAGCAAAATGTTCTTGGTTGTCGTGGATGCTTATTCAAAATGGATTGAATGTGTAATAATGTCTGTAAGCATGTCCATTGCCACCATCGAAAGCCTACGAGCCATATTTGCCATGCATGGTCTGCGTGATGTCCTAGTCAGCGACAATGGGCCGTGTTTCACCAGTGCTGAATTCAAGGAATTCATGACCCGCAATGGGATCAAGCACGTCACATCTGACCCGTCCAAGCCCGCATTTAATGGCCAGGCAGAACGGGCAGTTTAGACCATTAAGCAAAGTTTGAAACGTATGTCAGAAGGCTCCTTGCAAACCCGGCTATCCCAAGTGCTGCTCAGCTACTGCACCAGACCCCACTTGCTCACCGGGGTTCCCCCAGCCGAGCTGCTCATGAAAAGGGCACTCAAAACAAGGCTCTCTTTTGTCCATCCTGATCTCCATGATCACGTGGAGGGCAGGCTGCATCAACGAAGTATGTACCATGACCGTGCAAATTTGTCACGTGATATTGAGGTCAATGATCCTGTGTTTGTACTCAATTATGGACATGGTCCCAAATCGCTCGCTTGCACGGTCATAGAGAAAGAAGGGAGTCAGGTGTTTCAGGTCAAATTGGCCAATGGACTAACGTGCAGAAAACATTTGGACCAAATCAGATTGTGGTTCACTAACAGATACGAACAACCCAAAGTAGACACCACCAACTTTGACCCTCCAACACACACACAAGTGGCAACCGACAGATCAGCTCAAAACTCTGAAGTCCTGCCACATCCAGTCGTGAATGATGGTAGAAAATTAAACAACTAATGGGAGAAGGAGGCTTCATGAACATCTTCATCTTCAATGATGGCCGAGCCCAGCACGTGATTGCAAAAGACTTCAGCCAGAAGTTAAGACTGAATGATCCATCTCGGCTTCTTCCTGAGGTCCCCACCACCACAGAAGCCAGTCTTTAGCCAATTCGATTCAGTCCACGTGATTTCAAGAAACAGTTGAGTGCATTGGATATAGCAAAGGTTATAGGCCCCAACAACATCCCGGCTGCAGTGATGAAGACTTGTGCTCCAGAACTAGCTCCGCCTCTAGCCAAGCTGTTCTAGTACAGCTATAACACTGGCATAAGAACATCAGAAATAGGAGCAGGAGAAGGCACTATGGTTCATCGAGCATGCTCTGCCATTCATCGTTCTCAACTCCACTTTCTCGCCCGATCTCTATATCCCTTGATTCCCCTAGACTCCAAAAACCTATCTATTTATGCCTTGAATTTATTCAGAGACTCCGCAGCCACAGCCCTCTGGGGAAGAGAATTCCAAAGATTCACAACCCTCTGAGTGAAGAAATTCCTCCTCATCTCTGTCTGAAATGGCCTTCCCCTTATCCTGAGACCCCTTACCTCTAGTTTTAGACACTCCAGCCATGGAAAATAACCTCTGAACATCTACCCGACAAAGTGGAAAATTGCCAAAGTATGTCCTGTCCATAAAAAGCAGGATAAATCTAATCCGACCTATTACCACCCCATCAGTCAACACTCGGTCATCAGCAAAGTAATGGAAGGTGTCGTCGAGAGTGCTATCAAGCGGAACCTGCTCACCAATGCTCTGTTTAGGTTCCGCTAGGATCACTTAGCTCCAGACTTCATTTCAGCCTTGGTCTAAACATGGACAAAAGAGCTGAATTCAAGAGGTGAGGTGAATGACTGCCCTTGACATCAAGGCAGCATTTGATTGAGTGTTGCATCAAGGAGCCCTAGTAAAATTGAAGTCAATGGGAATCGTGTGATAACTCTCCACTGGCTCTAGCCATACCTAGCAAAATGAAGATGGTTGTGGTTGTTGGAGGCCAATCATCTCAGCCTCAGGACATTGCTGCAAGAATTCCTCTGGGCAGTGTCCTAGGCCCTGCTATCTTTAGCTGCTTCATCAATTATCTTCCCTCCATCATAAGGTCAGAAGTGGGGATGTTTGCTGACATTCAGTGTTCAGTTCCATTCACAACTCCTCAGATAATGAATACAGCAAGACTTGGATGACATTCAGGCTTGGGCTGATAAGTGGCAAGTAACGTTCACGCCACACAATTGCCAGGCAATGATCATCTATAAAAAGAAAGCGTAACCATGTCCCCATGAACTTCAACGGCATTACCATCGCTGAATCCCTCACCATCAACATCCTGGGGTCACCATTGACCAGAAACTTAACTGGATCAACCTCATAAAAACTGTCATGTATTTAACCAGCAATGTAACCCATGTATAATCTGACCTAAGTTGTACACTGTGAGAACAATGACCACTAAGTGGTGAACTTGTGGGAGACACTCCTAACCTGGACCTTCAGATATAAAAGGGGAAGCTCCACCCATTTCCTCCACTTGAGTGCGAAGGAATAAAGGACAGGTCACAGACTGACCTTCTCTCAAGCATGGGCCTCGTGTGCATTTATACTGTATAGTAAGGACGTATCAATGGCGACGAGAAACTGGGATTTAAACCACGCGAGCATGGCCACTAGCAGAACAGACGAGAGGTACTGTGTTAAGGAATGGTTGGGACAGAGATTCAACATTGTTAAAGCAGCACACAGTTCTCCAGGCAGAAAAGAGCAATCGGGCATGCCCCAACATGTAGTCGAACCCAGAGGAGGAGTTCGACAGAGACAATGGCAAGCTGAACGGCGATTCATGCTATTGCAAGGGACAATGCGGCCAGTAATGGGGCCATCAACACCTGTTAATGGCACACTCAAGGAAAATAACAGGGGCAGTCAGGGACGATCAACTGGCAAGGGACCTTTTGTTTCCAACAGCAGCTCATGTTGGAGGCGTGGAGGCACACACTCAGCCGGAGTTTGCAGAGATGAGCAAAATACCTGCAGAAATTGCCGAAATGAACGCTGGGAGAAATCGGTGGAAGCTGAAGTTCAGCGAGTTCATGTGGAGCATGTATACAGTTCATACACTAGGGCGCCACCGATAATGATGAAAGTGCTCCTCAATGGCATCCCAGTATCAATGGAGCTAGACACGGGGGCCAGCCAGTCCCTGATGGGTATCAAACAGTTCAAAAGGTTGTGGGCGTTCAAGGCCAGGAGGCCAAAAATTATCGCCGATTGACGCACAGCTACGGACATACACAAAGGAGATTATTCCGGTGCTAGGCAGCGCCACGGTAGTCGTGACCCATAAAGATTCGGAGAACAGGTTGCCACTCTGGGATGTCCCGGGGGACGGTCCCGCACTACTGAGGAGGAGTTGGCGTGCTGTCATAAACTGAAAATGGGGCAATGTCAATGCAATTTCCTCTGTGGAGCGAGTATCATGCTCACAGATCCTGGACAAATTTGACTCATTATTTCAACCTGGCATTGGCACTTTCATGGGGGCCAAGGTAATGATTCATATAAACCCAGACGCCAGGCCACAAGACCAGGGCAGTGCCGTACGTGATGCGGGAAAAGATAGAAGGCGAATTGGACCGCCTGCTGAGGGAAGGCATCATCTCACCAGTCGAATTCAGTGACTGGGCAAGCCCAATTGTGCCGGTGCTCAAGGCGGATGGGTCGGTCAGGATATGTGGTGATTACAAGGCCACCATCAATCGGGTGTCACTCCAAGACCAGTACCCGCTACCGAGAGCGGAGGACCATTTTGCGACGCTATCCAGTGGCAAACTTTTTTCAAAATTGGACCTGACCTCAGCTTACATGACCCAGGAGCTGGCGAGTGAGTCAAAGAAGCTGACCACCATCACGACACACAAGGGGTTGTTTGAGTACAACAGATGTCCGTTCGGGATTCGCTCGGCCGCCGTGATCTTCCAACGAAATATGGAAAGCCTCCTCAAGTCGATTCCAGGGATGGATGTTTTTCAGGACGACATCCTCATCACGGGTTACGATACTGAAGAACACCTCCACAACCTGGAGAAGGTGCTACGCAGACTGGACCGGGTAGGGCTGCGACTGAAAAAGGCAAAGTGCGTCTTCCTAGCTCCAGAGGTAGAATTCCTGGGGATGAGGGTAGCAGCCCTACTGCGTCGAAGACGGAAGCAATCCAGAGAGCACCCAGACCCCGTAACGGAGCTGCGTTCGTTCCTGGGGCTCCTGAACTATTTTGGTAACTTTCTTCCCAAATTGAGCACGCTGCTAGAGCCGCTACACGTGCTCCTATGCAAAGGTCTCGAATGGGTCTGGGGGGACAGCCAGGAAAGGGCTTTTAATAGAGCACGCAATTTGTTATGTTCCAACAATCTGTTAACGCTATATGACCCATGTAAGAAACTTGTGTTAATGTGCGATGCGTCGTCCTATGGTATCAGGTGTGTGTTGCAGCATGTCAATGCCAAGGATCACTTACAGCCGGTAGCTTATGCCTCCAGAAGTCTGTCCCAGGCAGAAAGGGGCTACGGGATGGTAGAACGGGAGGCGCTCGCATGTGTATATGCGGTAAAGAAAATGCACCAGTACCTGTTTGGCAGGAATTTTGAGCTGGAGACAGATCACAAACCCCCAACGTCCATTTTGGCCGACAACAAGGCCATAACTGCAAACGCATCGGCCCGCATACAGAGGTGGGCACTCACATTAGCCGCCTATGACTACACAATTCGGCACCGACCGGGCACCGAAAACTGCGCCAATGCACTCAGCAGGCTCCCACTAGCCACCACTGAGGGTGCTGCTGAGATGGTCATGGCTGTTGAAGCTTTTGGAAGCGAAGGCTCACCGGTGACAGCCCGTCAGATTAAAGTCTGGACAAATAGAGACCCGCTATTGTCTCTTGTCAGGAAATGTGTCCTGAATGGGGACTGGGCAGCCATGTACAGGGCATGCCCTGAGGAATTAAAATATTTCACAGGCGCAGGAATGAACTTTCGATTCAGGCCGATTGCCTACTGTGGGGAAACCGCGTATTCATGCACCAGATGGGCAGAGAGGTGTTCATCAGAGAACTCCACAATGAGCACCCAGGCATTGTCATGATGAAGGCAATTGCCAGGTCATACGTTTGGTGGACAGGGATAGACGCAGATCTGGAACTTTGTGTTCGCAGGTGCAACACGTGTGCCCAGCTGGGCAATGCGCCCAGGGAAGCCCCCCTTAGCCCCTGGCCATGGCCCGCCAAACCTTGGTCACGCATCCATGTGGACTACGCAGATCCTTTCATGGGAAAAATGTTTTTGGCTGTGGTCGACGCCTACTCCAAATGGATTGAGTGTGACATTTTAAATTTAAGCACATCCTCTGCCACGGTAGAAAGTCTACGGGCTACCGGACATCTTGGTCAGCGACAATGGCCTGTGCTTCACAAGCACTGAATTCCAGGACTTCATGGCAGGCAATGGAATTAACCATGTCAGAACGGCACCGTTCAAGCCGGCCTCAAACGGCCAGGCAGAACGAACAGTGCGGATAATCAAACAGGGGATGCTCAGAATCCAAGGGGGATCCCTAAAAAGCCGCTTATCATGCTTCCTGTTGGCCTACAGATTCCGACTACACTTGCTCACAGGGGTTCCACCCGCAGAGCTGCTAATGAAAAGGACGCTCAAAACCCAGTTATCCCTTATACACCCGACCATGAAAGAAATTGTCGAGAGCAGGCGCCAGTCACAATATGACTACCATGACAGGAATGCGAGGGCGCGATGTATTGATGTAAATGACCCTGTTTTTGTCCTCAACTACGCTGCAGGGCCCAAATGGCTCGCAGGCACTGTGATTGCCAAAGAGGGAAATAGGATTCTGATAGTTAAACTTACCAATGAACAAATCTGCCGCAAACATGTAGATCAAACAAAAAGGAGGTTCAGCAACCCAGAGAAGAAGCAGAGGAAGAACACAATATTAGAGTTCACTCCTCCACAGGTGACCGAACACAGGGACCAAAGGGAGGAGAGCCCAGTCACTGTGGGCAGTCCGGATAGGCCTGAGGCACCGCAAACAGCAGACACTCAGGCCAGCGCCCAACAACCTGAGCCCCAACTCAGGCGCTCTACAAGAGAGCGTAAATCACCAGAGAGACTCAACCTGTGATTCCAATAAGACTTTGGGGGAGGGGGGGAGGTGATGTCATATATTCAACCAGCAATGTAACCCATGTATAATCTGACCTAAGTTATACACTGTGAGAACAATGACCACTAAGTAGTGAACTTGTGGGAGACACTCCTAACCTGGACCTTCAGATATAAAAGGGGAAGCTCCACCCACTTCCTGCACTTGAGTGCAAAGGAATAAAGGACAGGTCACAGACTGACCTCTCAAGCATGTGCCTCGTGTGCATTTATACTGTATAGTAAGGACGTATCAAATACAGTTGCTACAATGCAGGTCAGAGGCTGGGTATTATGTGGCGAGTGACTCACTTCCTGATCGCCAAAGATCATTCCACCCTCTACAAGGCCCAAGTCTGAAGTGTGATGGAATACTCTTCACTTGCCTGGATGAGTGCAGTTCCAACAACATGCAAGAAGCTTGACAGTATCTAGGAAAAAGCAGCCTGCTTGATTGCCACCCCAACCACCACCTTAACCATTAACTCTCTCCACCAGCAGTGCACTGTGGCTGCAGTGTGTACCAGCTACAAGATGCACTGCAGCAACATGCATAGGCTTCTTTGACAGCACCTCCCAAACCCACGACCTCTACTACCTGGAAGGACAAGGGCGGCAGGCGCATGGGAAAACCATCACCTGCAAGTTCCCCTCCCCGTCACACACCGTCCTGACTTGGAAATATATTGTCATTCCTTCATCGTCACTGGGTCAAAATACTGAAGACCTTATCTAACGACACACTGGGGATACCTTCACCACACAGACTGCAGTGGTTCAAGAATGAACCTCACCACCACCTTCTCAAGGAAACTTAATGATGGGCAATAAATGCTGGCCATGCCAGTGACGTCCACATCGCATGAATGAATAAGAAAAAAACGAGACTGAAAGAGTTGAGAGAAAGTTGCTGCAATGTTAAATGATAACATGGAAAGAGAAAGACCATTTTTATCCACCAAGTCGACACCTTCATAGATCCCATGCAGTCATCGATGTCAATAATTTCCATTTATACTTCAAAAGGAAAATCCTCCATAATTTCTATGTGACCTATCAAGGTAGTCGAATATTTTCCACCTCCATTTTTCAACGCTGGCCAATTGCTTTCCAGAGATGAGATTTAAATGATGCCAACAGCACAGCTGCATGCCTAAAATATTCGACCATCTATTTGGGCATAAGTTATGAAGTAAAATTGGATCTTTATTTCATCCTATTTAACTCTTGAAAGAATTAAGACAAGACAAAATCCTTATGATGGGAGTCAATTCCACCTGGCGAGGCAGAACTTCTGTAGACAAAAAACAAAACAATTCCAGTAACTCGTCTTGCTTCCGGCTTCTTAATTCAGCACTTAAATAAATCAGCTTTATATATCTTCATTGTATATGACTCTCATTTCTCCTTTCAGTCTTTTCAATGAAAATCACATCTGTTCAGTGAGTCTTTCTTCAGCTTATTATGTTATGTTTTTTGGCTTTACTCTAGTTAGCTCTATCATACTCTGCACCATAATTATTCTTGTTAGCGAATCCTTTCTCCCTTTGATATGCTCAATATCTCATACTGTAAGGTCACCCATGGTCAAATAAAAGCTCATTGTATAGAAAACAGAAACTGCTGAGAAAAAGAAAGAAAGACTTGCATTTATATAGTGCCTTTCACAACCTCAGGACATAAGAACATAAGAACATAAGAAATAGGAACAGGAGTAGGCTATACGACCCCTCGAGCCTGCTCCGCCATATAATAAGATCATGGCTGATCTGATCATGGACTTAGCTCCACTTCCCTGCCCACTCCCCATAACCCCTTATCCCCTTATCGATTAAGAAACCGTCTATTTCTGTCTTAAATTTATTCAATGTCCCAGCTTCCACAGCTCTCTGAGGCAGCGAATTCCACAGATTCACAGCCCTCTGAGAGAAGAAATTTCTCCTCATCTCTGTTTTAAATAGGCGGTCCCTTATCCTAAGATCGTGCCCTCTAGTTCGAGTCTCCCCTATCTGTGGAAACATCCTCTCTGCATCCACCCTGTCAAGCCCCCTCATAATCTTATACATCTCGATAAGATCATCTCTCATTCTTCTAAATTCCAATGAGTAAAGGACTACCCTACTCAACCTTTCCTCATAAGTCAAACCCCTCATCTCCGGAATCAACCTAGTGAACCTTCTCTGAATTGCCTCCAAAGCAAGTATATCCTTTCGTAAATATGGAAACCAAAACTGCACGCAGTATTCCAGGTGTGGCCTCACCAATACCTTATAGAGCTGTAGTAAGACTTTCCTGCTTTTATACTCCATCCCCTTTGCAATAAATGCCAAGATACCATTGGCCTTCCTGATCACTTGCTGTACCTTCATACTATCCTTTTGTGTTTCATGCACAAGTACCCCCAGGTCCCACTGTACTGCAGCACTTTGCAATCTTTCTCCATTTAAATAATAACTTGCTCTTTGATTTTTTTTCTGCCAAAGTGCATGACCTCACACTTTCCAACATTATACTCCATCTGCCAAATGTTTGCCCACTCACTTAGATTGTCTATGTCCTTTTGCAGATTTTTTTGTCCTCCTCACTCATTGCTTTTCCTCCCACCTTTGTATCATCAGCAAACTTGGCTACGTTACACTCAGCACATCCCAAAGCACTTTACAGCCAATGAAGTGCTTTTGAAGTGTGGTCACTGTTGTAATGTTGGAAACGTGGCAGCCAATTTGCACACAGCAAGTTCCCACAAACAGTAATATGATAATGACCAGATAATCTGTTTTAGTAATGTTGATTGAGGGATAAATATTGGCCAGGACACCAGGAATAACTCTCCTGCTCGTCTTCAAAGTAGTGCCATGGGATCTTTTACGTAGATGAGGCCTCGGTTTAACATCACATCTGAATGACGTCACCTCCGACAATGCAGCACTCCCTCAGCACTGCAGTTGAGTGTCAGGCTAGATTTTTGAGCTAAAGTCTCTGGAGTGGGACTTGAACCCATGACCTACTGACTCAGAAACACTCAGCAGGTCAGGCAGCATCTGGGGAGTGTAAGAGGTTTTGATCCTAGCCCAATTGCTAGATGGACGGTTCGAATCGTCCCCGCCTTACGAAAATTCTATACTCTGGGATTATTATTCAGAGTGTAAATGGAATAAGTCACGGACAGGAATGCTTCGGAGAAAAACCGTACTTTATATTTATTTATCCTAACGTACACTAACTAAAACATGCACTACTAAACGAAAATCACTATCTCTGTGGAGAATAAGATCCAGGTTACAAACAACATACATACAGTACAAAACTGGGGACCGGTAACATGCATTCATTCCCTTGTTGCAATGGAGGATTCTAACTCCACCCCTACCAACGAATTACCCAGTTGCAGCCCCTTCGCCTGGCTAAACCAAACAAAGCTTCCTCCCCAGAATAGCCCCGAGAAACTTCACTTCTGAGAAAATCCTGAGCCCTTATACCTAACCCAGCTCATCTGGGATATCTGGTTACTAGCTTGGGACACTCGCAACCATGCTCACCACCACACACAGTCGGTCTCAATCGCTCAGCTCAGCTGTGGAAAGTCACTGCCTGTAGGCCGTACTCTGTGAGGGGTATGCGGTTCTCTGTCTCGGCGGCTTCTTCTGCGGAACTGCGGCTTCCTCCTCTGGTATTATTTCTTGTTAAACCGAGAGGGAGAAGGGGTAGCGAAATGGTGGAAAAGAGTCTATCTTTATAGGAGACTTGCTATCCCTATCATTCCTGCCAATCTTTAAAACCCTTTTGTTTCTAAGCACTCCGGTGCTTAGTCAGTGATGGGCCATCAGATCCATGTGTATTGGACTAATGGCCCTGAGTCTGGGACATATTTCAGTCTTTGTGTTGGGGAAAATACAAAGAAAAAACTGACTCCTCTTTGGCTGGCCAGGCTCGTGGATTCATTGTTCTGCTTCTGAGATGGAGGTGAGAAGTGCTTTTGCATATGGCCCCCTTCCTTTAGCTAAGACTGGCAGGTGAACCCATACATTCAGGATGACTGACAGTTCTTTTGTCACAGCCAACTGCTATGTGGTCTCTCTGCAAAGGGTGATCCCATCACAGGGAAAAATACTTTCAGAAAAATCCCATAACATCCACAAAATATTCTCGACTGAGTCCATTCTTCAAACACAGACTTTGCGATCTCTTCAGGAGAGAAAGTTTTAGGTCAATAAACTTTCATCTAAACTGGAAGATGTTAGAGATGAACAGCTTTTAAGTAAGTGTAGAACCAGGGAAAGGGTGGTGGGAAGGTAGGCAGAGTGGAGTAGGAATAGTGCAAATGGAAGAGATCTCTAATAGAGTGAATAGCAGGAGTGCTCAAATGACTTAATTGATGGACAGACGAATGATGACACAAGTATGGAAACAAAAGATGGGCCCAGAGGAAGTGTAAATGGTTACAGGAGATTAGCAGAGGAGGAGGGAAGCATGGAAAATCTGGCAAAGCGACGGCTCCCGTGGACGAGGAATGTGGCGGAAGAGAGACAAGTAGACCCATGGGTGCCATCTACCCCATCCTCCAATTGCTGATAGTGGATCCCCACCCCAAGTATCAGTCCACATCTCCTCCACTCCCAGTGGATCTGGTGCAGCCATGCTCCTTTGCCAGCACCTGCTGTCTAAGAGAAAATGGGAGCGGTGGTTAACGTCGAAAGTTGTTAAATTTAATGTTAAGGCTGGTAGGCCAAAAAGAGCCTAGTGGAAAGATGAGGTGCTGTTACTCAAGCTTGTGTCGAGTTTCATTGGCAAGTGTCATCATCATCATCATAGGCAGTCCCTCAGAATCGAGGGAGACTTGCTTCCACTCTAAAAATGAGTCCTTAGGTTGCTGTACAGTCCAATACGAGAACCACAGTCCCTGTCAGGTGGGACAGATAGTCATTGAGGGAAAGGGTGGGTGGGACAGGTTTGCCGCACGCTCGTTCCGTGGCCTGTGCTTGATTTCTGCATGCTCTCGGCGATGAGACTCGAGTTATTCAGCGCCCTCCAGGATGCACATCCTCCACTTAGGGCAGTCTTTGGCCAGGGACTCACAGGTGCCAATGGGGATATTGAACTTTATCAGGGAGGCTTTGAGGGTGTCCTTGTAACGTTTCCTCTGCCCACTTTTGGCTCATTTGCCTTGAAGGAGTTCCGAGTTAAGCGCTTGCTTTGGGAGTCTCGTGTCTGGCATGCGAACAATGTGGCTTGCCCAGCGGAGCTGATCAAGTGTGGTCAGTGCTTCAGTGCTGGGGATGTTGGCCTGATTGAGGACGTTAATAATGGTACGTCTGTCTGTTGTGTATCTGTAAAGCATGCACTCCCATGTTCCGCCACCAGGGAGCGCATCCCCTGAAGTCCCAAGGGATCTCAGCATCCCTTGGGAGCACTGTATATAAGCAGGCCCCTAAGGCCTGTTCCTCACTCTGGAGTGTCTTAATAAAGACTGAGGCCACTGTTACTTTAACCTCCCTGTGTTCAGTCTCATCTGTGTTAGGAACACAATAACTGGCAACGAGTATACGAATCCAACGCAAAGATGCAGCAAACTGTGGGCATCCTGGAGAAGTTCTCGGAGGGTGAGGACTGTGAAGCCTATGTCGAACGGCTAGACCAGTACTTTGTAGCCAACGAGATGGACGGAGAAGGAAACGCTGCAAAAAGGAGAGCGGTCCTCCTCATGGTCTGCGGGGCACCGACCTACAGCCTCATGAAGAATCTTCTGGCTCCGGTGAAACCCACAGATAAGTCATATGAGGAGCTGTGTACACTGGTTCGGGAGCAACTTAACCTGAGGGAGAGCATGCTGATGGCGAGGTATCGGTTCTACATGTGCCAGTGATCTGAAGGTCAGGAAGTGGCGAGCTACGTCGCCGAGCTAAGGCGACTTGCAGGACAATGTGAGTTTGATGGCTACCTGGAGCAAATGCTCAGAGACTTTTTTGTACTGGGCATTGGCCATGAGACCATCCTATGAAAACTTTTGACTGTAGAGACACCAACCCTCAGTAAGGCCATTGCGATAACACAGACGTTTATGTCCACCAGTGATAACACCAAACAAATCTCTCAGCACACAAGTGCTAGCAATGTTCATAAATTAACTGGAACTGTGTTTGCGAGCAGAAATTTTCAGGGCAGAAACCATGAGTCTGCAACTGCCAGCAGGCCTCAGGTAACCCAGATGACTCAGAGTCCGCAACGAAGGATGAATGCAAGGCAATTCACACCTTGTTGGTGTTGTGGAGGCTTCCATTCAGCCTATTCATGCCGCTTCAAAGTGTATGTTTGCAAGAGCTGTGGAACAATGGGGAACCTCCAACGAGCTTGCAGACGAGCTGTAAGCTCTGCAAAACCTGCTAACCAGCAAGTGGCAGAGGAAGATCGGTCCATGGTGGATCAAAGCAACTTTGAGCCTCAGAGAGAGGAGGCAGATGCTGAAGTACACGGGGTGCAAACATTTTCGACGAAATGTCCACCTATAATGCTAAATGTAAAATTGAATGGCTTACCCGTAGCCATGGAACTGGACACTGGTGCTAGCCAAACCATCATGAGTAAAAAGATGTTTGAGAGACTGTGGTGCAACAAGGCACTCAGACCAGCCCTGAGCCCCATCCACACGAAACTGAGAACTTACACCAAAGAGCTCAACACTGTCCTTGGCAGCGTCATGGTCAAGGTCACAGTCACCTACGAGTGAACGGTGCATGAACTGCCACTTTGGATTGTCCTGGGCGATGGCCCCACACTGCTTGGAAGGAGCTGGCTGGGCAAAATCCGCTGGAACTGGGATGACATCCGAGCGCTATCACATGTCGATGAGGCCTCATGTACCCAGGTTCTTAACAAATTTCCTTCCCTTTTTGAGCCAGGAATTGGAAACTTTTCCGGGGCGAAGGTGCGGATCCATTTGGTCCCAGAGGCATGACCCATTCACCACAAGGCGCGAGCGGTACCTCACAAGATGAGGGAGAGAGTAGAAATCGAGCTGGACAGGCTGCAACGTGAGGACATCATCTCCCCAGTGGAATTCACCGAGTGGGCCAGCCCGATTGTTCCACTACTTAAAAGTGATGGCACGGTCAGGATTTGCGGCGATTATAAAGTAACTATTAATTAATCATTGCTCGCTACAGGACCAATACCTGCTACCCAAGGCAGACGACCTATTTGCGATGCTGGCAGGAGGCATGACGTTCACCAAGCTCAACCTGACTCCGGCCTACATGACGCAGGAGCTGGAGGAGTCTTCAAAGGGCCTCACCTGCATCAACACACACAAGGGACTGTTCATCTACAACAGATGCCCGTTTGGAATTCGGTCGGCTGCAGCGATCTTCCAGAGGAGCATGGGAGTACAGATACACAACACTGACTTCCCAGGGGATTTGTAGGATCTTGTGGAGACATCGTTAGTGGTATTTTTCCAGTGGCTTGAGGTGTCTAATATACATGGTCCATGTCTCTGAGCCATACACGAGGGTGGGTATTACTACAGCCCTGTAAACCATGAGCTTGGTGGCAGATTTGAGGGTCAGTTCTTCAAACACTCTTTTCCTCAGGCAGCCAAAGGCTGCACTGGTGCACTGGAGGCAGTGTTGAACCTCGTCGTCAATGTCTGCTCTTGTTGATGAGAGGCTCCAGTGGTAAGGGAAATGGTCCTCATTGTCCCGGGCTGCGCTGTGGATCTTGAGGACTGGGGGGCAATGCTGAGCGGTGTGGACAGGTTGGTGGAGGAACTTTGTCTTACGGATGTTTTGCGTAAGGCCCATTCTTTCGTACGCCTCAGTAAATACGTTGACTATGACTTGGAGTTCAGCCTCTGTATGTGCACAGATGCAGGCGTCATGTGCCTACTGTAGCTCGATGACAGAGGTTGGGTTGGTCTTGGACCTGGCCTGGAGACGACGAAGGTTGAACAGTTTCCCACTGGTTCTGTAGTTTAGTTCCACTCCAGCGGGGAGTTTGTTGACTGTGTGGTGGAGCATGGCAGCGAGGAAGATTGAGAAGAGGGTTGGGGGCGATGATTCAGCCCTGTTTGACCCCGGTCCGGATGTGGATTGGGTCTGTAATGGATCCACTGGTAAGGATCACGGCCTGCATGTCATCGCGGAGCAGGCGGAAGATGGTGACAAACTTTTGGGGCATCCGAAATGGAGGATGCCGCTCCATAGACTCTCGCGGTTGACAGTGTCAAAGGCCTTTGTAAGGTGGAAGAAGGCCATGTATAAGGGTTGGTGCTGTTCCAAAATCAATGCCGGGGCACTTAAAGACCTAGTCAAGAGAGCTCTATTCAGTCAGCGCTTCACAGCTAACCTGTTATGCTTTGATGGCCCCGAGACACAGAATGCCCACAACCTTTGGTCTGCCCTCCAGGCCTCCATAACCTGGAGAAGAGACACTCAGTCACTCAACCAGGAAACACCAGGACTGGTTTGATGAGAATGACCAGGTGATCCAAGAGCTAATAGATTGCAAGTACAGAAAATCTCTGAGCCTTAAACAACAGCCCAACTTAGGAGTTGCAAGACAGCATTACAGATTGCTTAAGGCTAAGGTCCAACAACAAACCCAGGACCTAAAGAAGAGGTAATGGATGGAGAAAGCAGAGGAGATACAGCAGCTGGCCGACAGTCATGATGTGCAAGGATTCTTCATCGCAGTCAAGGCCACCTACGGTCCAAATACACAAGGTCCCACCCCACTGCTGGCCAAGAACGGGGAAACACTCATCAAGGACACTGAGGCAGTCAGGGCCTGCTGGAAGGAGCACTTCGAAGATCTCCTCAATCGAGACTCTGCCTTTGACTCGAGTGTTCCCGACTCCATTCCGCAGCTCAGTAAAACCCCAGCACTGCACGAGGTAGAAAAAGTCATAAGACAACTTAAAAACAACAAGGCTACGGGAGCGGATGGAATCTCCGCTGAGGCACTGAAGTATGGTGGAGAGGCACTGTTGGCATGAATACATGACCTCAACTCTCTCATCTGGAGGAAGGAGAGCATGTCGAGAGATCTCAGAAATGCAGTGATCGTGACCATCTTTAAAAAAGGAGACAAGTCCTACTGCGGCAACTACAGAGGAATCTCCCTGCTATCAGCCACTGGGAAAGTCGTCACTAGAGTCCTCCTCAACCGTCTACTACCTGTGGCTGAGGAGCTCCTCCCGGAGTCACAGTGCAGATTTCGTCCCCTACGGTGCACAATGGACATGATTTTTACAGCGCGACATCTGCAGGAAAAATATAGGGAACACCACCAGCCCTTATTGGAAAGTGTAGGAGGTCAGTGACGGAGATGTCAGAGTGGGATGGAGAATTAAAGTGGAAAGTGACCGGCTGATCAAAGTCACACTTATGGACTGAATGGAAGTGTTCAGCAAAGTGATCAACCAATCTGTGTTTGGGACCTCATCATGAGCAACAAATGGAGTTTACTAAGTTGGAAGAAATACACGTAAATTGCCCATCACTAACTTAGTCCAAATTCTTTTGAGTGCTACTGGTCTTTAACTTCAGCTATCACATGGATGCTGATGACACCTAGCTGTACCTCTCCACTACCTCTGTGTTGTCAGACTGTCCGACATCCAGCCTATGATGAGCTGTAATTTCCTCCAGTTAAACATCGAGAAAACCAAACCCATTGTCTTCAGCCCCTGCTACAAATCTGTTCACTTGCCACTGATTCCATCTTCCACCTGTCCACTGTCTCAGGCTGAAGAAGACTGAAAAGAATCAAAGAATTTGTATGTATATAGCACCTTTCGTGACCTCGGGATATCCCAAAATACTTCAAAGGCAATGATAATATTTTTGAAATAGTCACAGGTGTAATGTGGGGAAACCCAACAACCAGTCTGAGTACAGAAAGGTTCCATAAATACCAATGAGCTAAACGACCAGACAATCTGTTTCACTGATGTTAGCTAACCACTAAATATTGGTCAGGACATCGGGAGAACTGCACTGCTCTTCCAAATAGTGTCATGGAATAATTAACTGTTCATAGCCTAGGCATTCTATTTGCCTTGAGCTAAGCTTCTGACCCTATATCCTCTCCAATATAAACATCATCTTTGTCTGCCTTTGTTACAGCACTTATCAGCCCACCTGTCACTGAAATCCTCATTTATGGGTCACCTCCAGACTCAACTATTCCAATACTCTTGGTGAGACAATACCTGGATTACTGCGCACAGTTTTGGTCTCCTTATCTGAAAGCACGTACATGCCTTGGAGGCGATGCAATGAAGGTTCACTAGATTGATCCCTGGGATGAGAGGGTTATTCTATGAGGAGAGATTGAGTGCATTATGCCTATATTCTCTGGAGTTTAGAAGAATGAGAGGTGGATCTAATTGAAACATATAAGATTCTGAGGGGGATTACAGGGTAGATGCTGAGAGGTTGTTTCCCCTGGCTAGAGAGTCTAGAATTAAAGGTCATAGTCTCAGGATAAGATGTCAGCCATTGAGGACTGAGTTGAGGAGGAATATTTTCACTCAGAGGGTTGTGAATCTTTGGAATTCTCTACTCCCAAGTGCTGTGAATGCTGAGTTGTTGAGTATATTCAAGGGTTGGATAGTTAGAGTTTGGGACTCTAGGGGAATCAAGGGATATGGGGATCAGGGAAGGGGTAAATTGGAGTTAAGTCGAAGATCAGCCACGATCTTATTGAATGGTGGAGTTGATTTGAAGCGCCATATGGCCTACTTCTGCTCCTAATTCTTCTGCTCTTATGTTCTAGCTGGCCTTCCATCCTCCAGGATCTGTAAACTTTAGCTCATACAAAACTCTGTTCTCCTGTTCTACACCAGGCCTGGCTCACCCATCACCCCTGTGCTCACTGACCTATCTTGGCTCACAGTCCTTCAAGACCTCAAATTTAAAATTCTCATTCTCCATTTCATGGCTTCACTCCTTCCTATCTCTATAACCTTCTACAGTGCTACAACACCGCTCTGCCCCCAAACTCTCCATTACTCTGATTCCAGTCCATTATGCATCTCCTGTCTCTCTTCCACACCATTATCAGCCATGTATTCAGTTGACTAAGCCTGACACTCTAGAATTCCCTTTCTAAATCTCTCCACTTCAAAAGTCAACCACACAGGGTGGGCCTGGGGTCATATTTAGACCAGACTAGGTAGGGGTGGAAGATTCCCTTCCTTTAAGGGCATTAATGACCAGTATGGGTTTGTACAGCAATGTGGTGCCAGTACAAAATTTACCTGATTTACTGAATTTAATTTCACAACTTACCATGGTGGGATTTGAACTCACAACATCTGGGTTGCTGGTCCAGCAACATAATCAACTAGATTACCATATCTGTTAAAACATGCAATCTTGAGGTTGAAACTGATCCTGATAAAAGAATAATTGGAATAAGTGTCCTGACAGTACAGAAACATATCCTTCACCATAGAAATACCTATTCTACTTCTCATGCAGCAAACGATTCCACATTTCTAACAGTGTTTATTGATTCTATTCAATTACCCTTAAAATAACCAAGAGATGGAGTAATATTATTGGATTTGATAGGCTTTAAGTCAACCCCCACTGATAAAATACCTTTGTATTAAATTGTGCCATGTTGTTAGGCGAGGCACTTCCCTATAAAGATACATATTTATACTTCCCATTTCCATGAAAGTTTAATTTGTCAAATGATTGGATAAAATTACAATGGAAAGCTACAAGAACCTGACAGAAGAAAGTTAGAATCAGTATACAATTAAAAATGAGCAGGGATAATTACCATTTGAGGTTCAAGTATAGATTTCACAGACATCATCAATATGAGATCACCTACCACCATCCAAACTGAAATTCTAAAGAAAATATGGATGCTCTACTAGCATCTGCCATGGCTCAATGAGTAACACTCTTGCCTCTGAGTTAGAAGACTGTGGGTTCAATTCCACTGCCAGGGACTGAGGGAGTTCTGTACTGTCAGAGGTGCTGCCTTTTGGATGAAACATTAAACCGAGGACCCATCTGCCCTCTTGGATGGATGTAACAGATCCCGTGCCACTATTTCAGAGAGGAGCAAGGGATTTTTCCCCAGTGACCTGGCCAATATAATTTCCTTAACCAACATCACTACAGCAGATTATCTGGTCATTATCACATTGTTGTCTGTGGGATCTTGCTCTCTCGTTTCCTACATTACAACAGTGACTACACTTCAAAAGTACTTCGTTGGCTGTAAAGCACTTTGGGATGTTGTGAAAGGTGCTATATAAATGCAAATCTTTCTTACTGGCAAATATTTGAATTATCTCCACTGAACCACCATTTAAAAAATAAATTTGAGAGAAATTAGGACTTTTGTCATTGGTACTTTTACCACTGCCAGCAATTGATGACAGGTTAATTTGAACTAGAAGTATTCATTCTGCAAATTAATCCAAATTGGCTTCTTGGATTAATCATTTTAAAATTTGAATCATCCCTAGCCAGAGGCTGGTGGCAGGAAAGGAATTATATTGCTTTCACACAACTATGTACGAGATTTAGAATTGACAACAATGAGTATTATCTGTGACTCAGTGGGTAGCACTCTCACCTCTGAGTCAGAAGGTTGTGGGTTTAAGTCCCACTCCAGGGACTATGAGCACAAACAAAATCTAGGCTGACATTCCAGTGCAGTGCTGAGGGAGGTGCCATCTTTCGGATGAGGCATTAAACCGAGGTCCCGTCTGCTCTCTCAAGTGGACGTAAAAGATCCCATGGCACTATTTTGAAGAAGAGCAGGAGAGTTATCCCTGGTGCCCTGGCCAATATTTATCCCTTAATCAACATAACATAACAAGAACAGATTATCTGGTCATTATCACATTGCTGTTTGTGGGAGCTTGCTTGTGCGCAAATTGGCTGCCGTGTTTCCTACATTACAACAATCCAAAAGTACTACACTCCAAAAGTACTTTGAGCCATCTGGTGGTCATGAAAGGTATATAAATCTAAGGCTTTCTTTAACTGTCAGGTAAAACAGGTTAAAACCCTGAAGTCACTGAAATCTATCCCGACAATATGATTAATTAAGACCTTATAAAAACTTACTGAGTTATGTTATGTCCTTCATTAAAATAAACTGTACTAAAATATTATCAAGAGGTTGAGCCAATTCTAATTCTCGAAGTCAAAAAAATGGTTTTGTCTAAATTGTTTGCTTGCTGTACAGAAAATGATGAACGATAGTATTCCATTCCACGTTATTACAACACAGAAAGCATCTTTTCAAAGCCTCACTTTGAATAAGCAAAAGCTCTTTCTGTATCTTGGTCTTGTGCCCGTGGGAAGACCTCAATCGGAATTTCAGGCCCATTATGTTCCTTATATTCAGGGAACATGTTATAGTCTGTACACAGAGCAGATGTTACCTTGACTTGCTTAGCAGGCTAATAATTGTTTTGAATTTTTTATGAGCAAACAAAACTGTATTAAAATATTATCAAGAGGTTTAAACAATTCTAATTCTCAAAGTCTTAAAATAAACTTACCATTGTGGGGAGGGTTTTTAAATATAAAATATGTTTTTATAACTTTATTTTAAAATGTTTCTGTGTATTTTTAAACACTTGTGCCTGTAAAAGTAGGCTATAAGCCTGCTTTTTCAGGCGCAAGATTTTAAAGGACATTTGCAGGGCAAGATATTCATAAATATCGGAAATCTTGCCCTGCAAGTGTCCTCGTTCCCGATATGCGCGAGATCTGTCAAGCCAGAAACTTGACAGATCGAAAAGCCGGTTTTCAGCGCTTGCGCATTGCATGCTGAAATCCGGCTTTTCCGATGCCTTCCCGGGTCCGTAGAAACTTCGTATGGACCCGGGACATCGGAATTTCAGGGCCATTAGATAATCTAGTTTTATGGAAATCTTGTTAAAGTACTTTAAGAAGCTAAAATGTAGTTGAATGATCAGCAGGGATTGTAAGGTATGTGAGTGGGGAATAGGAAATTTTACATGAGGTTGAATTCTCTTATTCTAAAGACAAATATGGTCATGTAAGTGAGCTACCGAACATTAATGATATAAATGTAGAATATAATAACAGTTTGAAATTTTTATTAAGTAATTTCTCCACAATATCGATGGATTACAATTTGTTATGTAAAATATCTATTGATAAAGTCAATGGTAAAACAAATCATGGGACCTAACTTCTTATTTGTAAATCAAAGTCAAATATTGGTACTGCAGCAGTCAATTCGAACACCTCTACTGTCTAACAGTCCTGTATTTCAACAGTCCAATTACTATTATGGACTGACTCACAGCTCTCTTTACAGAATGTGGATTTTCATCATGAAAACAGTGATGCTGATCAAATATGCCTTGTTCAATTGTTCAAAAATTATTTTTAGATTTAATTATTTTAAGTGAAGTTAGTGACAGCAGTGTTATAGAGTTCTAAAGATTCTGTAACGACTATTACAGGCTCATTCCAAATACTATCATTCATCATTCTCTCTTTAGCCAATGGATCATCCCCATAGTAGCTCTGCAATGTGTTAACATGTGTGATTAAGCAACACGTTTCTTCTGACCTAAGACTGAAGCTATCATTGTACTGACAGCTACAAGTATCTCAAGTGAACAGAGCTAATGCAGGTTCAACATAGTTGCGTCAGAAATGATCCCTTGGGTGCTGTTAATTTGCTGGAATTTCCTGTTATATGACGAGTGCACCTGAATCAACATATTTATATGTCACTGTGATATTTTATTTATTTTAATTTGTGCATGTGCATCATGTCTGGCCCTCACAAATTGCTCATTTTATGCCACTGATCAGCATGATAACCCTTGGAATTATAATACAGTGCAACTTGATATTGTTAGTACACTGACATGCGACTTGTTTTCTGGGAGTTTCCAGAGACAAATGTAATCATTTTCCAGTTTCAGTAATCCTTTCATTTAGTAGTGCAAATTTATGCTCCGGTGTTAGCTTAAAAAAAATTGTATTCCACCAGTCATCACAATTAATTCTTTTCACACATGCTAAAACTAGTCACAATCATAAAATCAAAGATTATAGACACTTGCAGCATAGAAGGAGGCCATTTGACCTATTGTGTCTGTGCCGGGCCAAAAAAGAGCTATCCAGGCAAACCCTACTTTCCAGCTCTTGGTCCATAGTCTTGTATGTTACGGTACTTCGAGTGCATATCCAAGTACTTTTTAAATTTGATGAAAGTTCCTGCCTCTACCACCTTGTCAGGCAGTGAGTTCCAGACCCCCACCACCCTCTGGGTGAAAAAGGTTCTACTCTACTCCCCTGTAATCCTTCTATCCATTACTTTAAATCTATGGATATTGACCTTTCTGCTAGGGAAATAGATCCTTCCTATCCACTCTATCTAAGCCCTCATAATTTTATATACCCCAATCAAGTCTCCCATCAGCCTCCTCTGTTCCAAAGAAAACAACCCCAGCCCATCCAATCTTTCCTCATAGCTAAAATTCTCCTCGTAAATCTCCTCTGTAGCCTCTCTAGTGCAATCACATCTTTCCTGTAATATGGTGACCAGAACTGCATACAGTGGCCTAACTAGTGTTTTGTACAATAACCTCCATGCTCTTATATTCTATGCCTCGGCTAATAAAAGCAAGTATCCCGTATGCCTCCTTAACCACCTTATCTACCTGTCCTGCTATCTTCAGGGATCTGTGGACATGCACTCCAAGCTCCCTCTGTTCCTCTACACTGCTCAGTATCCTATTATTTATTGTGTATTCCCTTGTCGTGTTAGCCCTCCCCAAATGCATGACATCACACAATTGCTTTGGCCACTAGTCATAGTGATTGCAAATGCATTCAAAAATATGTTTATGATTTTCTACACATGGTGACAAGAGCAATTCTTGCCCATCTGTTAATTTTCTTCTCACTCTATAAACTCTCTTTTATTCACCCCCATCAAAGTTTTGCATCCCCACAATTTCTGACAAGTTGCACTAGAAAGGGTGCAGAGGAGATTTACTAGGATGCTGCGTGGATTGGAGAATCTTAGTTATGAGATTGGATAGGCTGGGTTTGTTCTCATTGGAACAGAGGAGGTTGAGAGGAGACCTCATTGAGGTGTACAAAATATTGAGGGGCCTGGACATGGTGGATAGTAAGGGCCTATTTCCAGTGGTGGAGGTGTCTATTACGTGGGGGCATAATTTTAAGGTGGTTGGTGGAAGGTTTAGAGGGGATGAAGGATTACTGTGGATAGACTGGAGAAGCTGGGGTTGTTCTATTTAGAGCAGAGAAGGCTGAGGAGATTGATAGAGGTGTTTAAAATCATGACCGATTTAAATAAAGATATAGAGGTCCCTAGTTTCCACTTGCTGGACTTTTGGCGCCCGCGCATGTTAATGTACGATATTTTTGTGTACATTCGCGCCAGAAAAGAAAATCGGGACTTTTGCCAAAAAAATATTTGAATTTGGTGCCACACTCTCCGAAGTTGTCTCGGGAGACGGAGCTTCAAGTTTGCGCGAAAAACTCTCTGGACATGCATGAAAAAATAAACTTCCTGTTTTGGATCATCACCCCTTTGTGATCGGATCGTTTTTCCTTTTGTGATGGGATCATGCTGGCTGGATCTTTCTACAACTTTTAGCATTAAAACCTGCAAAACATGGTTCAGAGGGAAGTGGAACAGGAATTCGAAGGAGAAGGAAGCGCTGTTCGATTTCTCCCACACGAAGTGGTATCGCTGGTAGATATCACTGAGAGTGTTATATATGTAGACTATAGATATACTCTCTGTGCAGTCATTGTATAGTTGCATAAGATGGAGACTTGTTACCTGATGTACTATCAATAAGGTTTCCTCTGTGTATATACTATGCTGACACCACTAGAGGGTGCAACTGCTGGAGACCGGGGTTTCCTGCCCCTGTGGCAGAGGCTGGCTACCAGAGGGCACTGTGATGGGAGACCTGAGGGTCACCTGCATAGGTGTGCAGGGCCCAGTATAAAAGGCTCTTCACCATGCTTGTGCCTCACTCTGGAGTTATGAATAAAGGACCAAGGTCACTACAGTTTGAGTACAACACTTTGCCTCGTGGAGTCATTCATAAGTGCATTACAGACATAACAACTGGCGCCGACAATATGGACTTTCTCGCGATTATGGCTACCCTGGGCACACTAAAAGACTTCGCAGAGGGTGATGATTGGGATGCCCTTACAGAAAGGTTCAAGCAATATTTCATGGCAAACGACCTGGCAGGGGAGAAGGACACATTGGCGGAGAAGCGCAAGGCTATACTGCTGACCAGTTGTGGGCCCGAGGTCTACCGCCTCGTCAGGGACTTGCTGGTACCCACGAAGGCCAAGGATAAGACATACAATGAGCTGACTGAACAAATTCGTGACCAACTAAAGCCAAAACAGAGCATCCTCATGGCCAGGCACAGATTCTACACTCACCGCAGACCTGAGGGCCAGAAGATTGCAAAATATGCTGCTGACCTCAGGAGACTTGTGATTTTGGCACGCACCTCAACAAAGCATTGCAAAACATCTTCGTTATGGGAATTGGCCACAAGGGTCTCCTTCACAAGCTATTATCTGCTGACACCACAGTCAACCTGCAAAAGGCCATCAGCATCAGTCAGGCGTTCATGACCTTGACCTGCAGCACCAAACAAATTATTCATCCTGTGGACTCAAACCCGGCAAGTACTGTACACAGAATGGTGCCTTTCACAGGCAAGACTGTAGAACATGGCTCTGCCCAGGGCAGAGAGCACAGACCTCAGGGTTCCAGAACTCAGAGTTCGCCAAGGGGTGCTAATCGAGTAGCACCATGCTGGTGTTGCAGAGGAAACCATAGGGCTCACTAGTGTCAGTTTGCTGAGTACGTATGCAAAGCCTGTAACATGAAGAGCCACCTCCAGCGTATGTGTAAAAGAAATACGACTCACCGTCTAGCAGAGGAGTCGGTAGATGACTTTGAATGATGATTTGACCAGAGAGGCAGCTCAGCCCCAAGAAGTGTATGGAATGTAAACCTGCACCACCGATTGTCCTCCAGTGAAGATGGAAGTTGAAATAAATGGCGTTCCAGTCTTCATGGAAGTGGATACGGGAGCGAGCCAGTCAGTGATGAGCCAGTATGCCTTTGAGAGGCTATGGAAAGAAAAGCGACCCAAGCTGGTTCCAGTACGGGAAAAGTTGCGCACTTACACCAAAGAGCTGATCCCAGTCCTTGGTAGTGCGGATGTAAGTGTAATCCATAATGGCGTGGTGCACAAGTTACCTCTGTGGATTGTTGCAGGTGATGGTCCAATGCTGCTTGAAAGAAGGTGGATGGGGAAGATCCAGTGGAAATGGGAAGACCTCTTCACTCAAGCAATCAATGTCCTCCGTGCTCAGAGGCAGAGCAAAACCTCACCTTCACTTGGGCCAGGCACCAGAGAACAGTCCAGCACAGCACCTGAGGCACAGACCATCCATGACGACTGCGTGGCAATGATCCGACCGGAACGACCTAAAAGTACCTTCCCAGCTCCAGTGGCAGGACTCCTGGGGAGGAAGATCGAATTCACAGGCACTCTTCCAGCTTTTGTGGCAGAATTGTGGGAGAGAAGGATCAAGGCAGTCGTCCTCGAAGACAGAGGCAAGATGGTGTCCCTGTTGTAGCGGGGTGCAGCGTGGCTGAAAAAAAAGATGGCCGCGGCCATATCACGAGGTGCAACGCTGAGGGACCAACACGTGGTGTCGAACAAAGGATTTGATTGGGGTCAAGCCAACCAACTGAACTTAAAGAGACATTGTATGCATGGCAATCAATGTAACGAACCGATTTAAGATTGTGAACAAAATGTTGTTGCGAGATGTCGGTACTATTCCTAATGTAAAGAACAAAATGTTGTTGCGAGATGTCGGGAATAGAATGTCCCCAAAAGTAGCAGGCAAGCAAATTCGGGAGGGTAATGGTGCTGATCCTGATGCCCTGCCCCAGGTGTCCCCACAAGTTATAAGCCAGCGACCTTAGGAGGGTGAAGGCACTGATCCTGATACCCTGCCCCAGGTCTATCCCATGCTGCAGGCACCCGATGGCCATCACCCGGGTGGAGACGGCGCAGCCCCCAAACCCAGTCAAAACTTCAGCCATGTCCGGGAGCGAAAGGTCAGAACCAACGAGTTCCCCAAACGAGACCTGGAACAGCCAGGTTCCCAACACCAATAGAGAGCAGGCAGAAGATTCTGCAGCCCTCAAAGGAGGACAGGGAGGCTGCACACATCTGTGGCTCTGCCCACCACTAAGCAATGGCAAAGGCCCTGAGTCCTGGCTAGGTGAGTGAACCAAGCCCACCCTGCAGGCAGGGGGTGCAGCGCCGCTATCAAACCGTCCGGTTGCTCTCGAACCCATGTCCTCGCATATCTGTACTGCTACCTCAGTACTTACTATGACTGAACCATGAATGCAATCCACCCAATCCTGACGCACGACCGCAAAACGTAACGAATGTAAGTCACTGAACCAAGGTGTCATGATACAAACTGTAACTTCCTTTCTTTGTAACTGCACTGTGTCTGATCCTGTATGTTAAGGTAACGGGCCTGCTGCATGATCTTGCTGTGGGAGGGGGGGTGGGGGTGGTGGTGGAATGGATGTATGTAGCCATGGACACACACATGGATTACACCCAGAACCCACTGGAACCTCCACTGCATCATCAAACCATCCAAACTGGTAACCACTATCCAACGTTGTGGCAAAAGGACTTGGGGGTTAACAGGGAGCGAGCCAAGCCAAAGCACAGCCAAGGTGCAAGGGCTATTGGCACTTAAGTCTGGGGAGAACTAAGCCAGCGCACATAGTGCAAAGGTAATCGGCACAAAGCACTTGGGGGAGAGTGATGTTATATATGCAGACTATAGATATACTTTCTGTGTAGTCATTGTATAGTTGCATAAGATGGAGACTTCTTACCTGATGTACTATCAATAAGGTTTCCATTGTGTATATACTATGCTGACACCACTAGAGGGTGCAACTGATGGAGACCGGGGTTTCCTGTCCCTGTGGCAGAGGCTGTCCACCAGAGGGCACTGTGATGGGAGACCTGAGGGTCACCTGCATAGGTGTGCAGGGCCCAGTATAAAAGGCTGCTCACCATGCTTGTACCTCACTCTGGAGTTACGAATAAAGGACCAAGGTCACTACAGTTTGAGTACGATACATTGCCTCGTGGAGTCATTCATAAGTGCATTACAGACATAACAGAGAGGAAATGGGATCTGCTGGCAATTTGGCAGGGGGGGGGGGTGCAAAGCAAAAAAAATCAAACCTGTGACAATGGCTCAATGTTGGGATGATGTTGCTGTAGAGTACAATGCAGTAACCATCACCTGGAGAGTCAGCAGGCTGGTGTGTCCGGCGTGCGTGTCCGTGTGTCCCTGTGGTCTTGAAAAGACCCTGTCCCTGCACTGTGTGAGCCATGTACTTATGTCTCCCTGGCCCCTCTGCCCCCTCCCCTGCTGCTAAACAAACATCTCTGCTCTGTTATGTTTTACAGCAACTGCGCGTCAGGAAGAGACAGACGGTGATCCAGAAGGACCAGCAGAAGTAGCACCCGAAGGACATCCAGAAGAGAGTCCAGAATTGTTTCCTGATTTTGAGCAGGATGACAGGATGATCTGGATGAAGGCCAGCATGAAGATCCTCCCTGCCCCGCCACCCTCCCCGCCGCATTGATCAGATGGTCATATTGGACCTGCAGCTGGTGTGGCCCATGCGTGTCTCAGTATGGTCCAGTAACACACACCTATGAGAGGAATAGCAAATAGGGTCAAGGAGCAAGGCACACGTGGGGGATGGCGAAGGAGGGTGGAAAGGATAGCTGAACCACAAACATAGGTAGACATGATAAATCTCATTGGGATGAGAGGGGAGATTATGCTGCTATGCAGCTAACCAGGTCGCTCCTGGGCTCCATGGGTGAGGTGAGGGTAGAAATTGCGGGACTGTCAGGAGAAGTAGCAACACTGGAGAAATAGGACCATCACTGGCGGGGCAGATTAGGGAGGAAATGGTGGATGTAGTTGATGCACTGTCAGGACAACTGATGGGGAAATTGTCTAACATATATGACGCAATGTTGCAGCTGGCTGTTGCAATAAGGGAACACACCCAGGTTGTCATTCAACAACACCAATTGGCGGCATCAACTGCTGCCACACAAATCAATTCCAGATCAACCTCAGGGACTGTGCCGCAGGATGATCCACAACATGAAAAAGAAGACGAAGATGAACCCGGGCCTTCCAGAAAGGTGTCTACTAGGTCTGCCTCTGTCCAACCCCACCAACGAATAACAAAAAAATATAACCTTGGGCTCACGGGGGCCGAGGAAGTCTGCTGCACCAACAGACAGGGCTAAGGGTAGAGGCACCAGGGCGGGCAAGAGGGGCACTATGCACTAGTGGTCATTGAATAAGGGGAGGAAAGATATTTGTATCTTGCTGTTACTTGTTTTGCTAATTGAAAAATTTGATACAATAAAGTTTTGTTAATTGAAAATGTTAAAGTTTGCGAGAAGTTTAAAGTTTGATACATGTTAATTGAACATTTTAAAGTTTGATATTTCTTCATTGAAAATTCAAAAGTTTGATACAAAATGTTTTATTAAAGTTAAGTACAAATGTACAAATGTTTAATAAACCTATTTTTAAAATTTAACCAGAATCAGTACATTATTTTCTGAATTTAACCAATAGTATATATTAGACCAACATAAACCAACACAACATTATTAAAAGTGCAAGCAGGTGTAAGCAGTCAACATGGTGCAACACTATAATCAAACGTGCCGCCGTTTAGCCTTCAGGCAAAAAACATTCACGGATTAGCCGCTGATGCAAGTCTCTAGCAATGGCTATAGGTGCCCTTGGTCGCCCTACCCTCCTCCGCCATCGTCCTTTGGCTCGAGGTGGTTCCTCCTCCTGCTGCTGGTCCGAATCCTCAGCCTCCTCCAAATCCTCCTCTGAAACCTCCTCCTCCGAATCTTCCTCAGCCTCCTCCAAATCCTTCTCCGAAACCTCCTCCTTCGAATCCTCCTCTGAATCTGCCTCCTCTGAATTCTACTCCTCAGCCTCCTCTGAATCCTCATCTCTCCTTCTCCCCTCAGGAGGATATTCAATGTCCAGTACCTGTCCCCTCATGATGACCAAGTTGTGCAGCATTCAGCACATGACAGTGAACTGAGCGATGTGGTGAGTGGAATATTCCAGGTAGCTTGCAGAGTGGTTCAGGCATCGGAAACGCTGGTTTAAAATGGCAATTATCCTCTCTATGATGTTCCGATTTGTTATGTGGGACATATTGTACTGACACTCTGCCTCAGTGCGGGATTTGCGTGGGGGGTGGTCATAAGCCAGGTGGCGAGCCCGTAATCTTTGTCCCCGAGCAACCAGCTCTGCCCTTCTGGCAGCTCCTGAAACATCGCAGATATAATGCACTCACGTAGGATTGAAAGCATCAAGGATGCTACCGGGATATTTGGCATCCACTGCCATGATCCACTGCAGATCATTGCATACCAGCTGCACATTTAGGGAGTGGAACCCTTTCCTGTTGCGGTAAACCTCGGAATCTTCCAAGGGTGCTCTCAAGGCGATGAGGGTACAGTCAATGGCACCCTGTAGCCTGGGGAAGCCAGCAATTCTGGAGAACCTCATAGTCCTGTCTCTCATTGTCTGCGTGGTCATAGGGAAATTGATGAACTGGTCCCTTTTGGCAAACAGTGCGGCAGTCACCTGGTAAATACAGCAATGGGTGGCATGCTGCGTGATCAAGCATACATCCCCAGTTGAAGCTTGAAATGATCCCGTAGCATAGAAGGCAAATGCCACTGTTACCTTTACTTCTACAGGTAGGGCAGTCCTCCTTCCACTTCTTGGCCATATGTCTGCCCTGATTATTTGGCAGATCTCAGTGATGACCTCCTTTCTGAATCGCCTGCGAACGCAGTCTGCCTCACTCAGTTGCAGGTATGAGTGCCTCTCCCTATAGATTCGCTGAGGGTAAAGCCTCCTCCCTAACAATCTGTTTCCCTGATATTATTCTTCGTCTCTGCATGCCATGTATGGCCAATGCCCTTATCACATCAGGCATGCTAAAAATTGCACCCATTATTATTATTATTATGCAGATCACTGACGCCTTTCCTCTCTGTTTCCATCCACAAGGCTGAGTGACACCCTAGATCGGATTACACCCTGATCTGCGCATGCGTTTGTTTGTTTGTTTGAACAGTGATTTTCTTGGGTCACCTGTGACAAATGGTTATTTCTAGCTTGTTGCTGTGCCTGTGCACAAAACGTTCCGTTTCGGATGCTGACCGAGCTCTGGACACAAACACAACAACTCGACACTCGGCTTCAAAAGCAGCCCGGGCTCTGGTGCTTGTGTCTGGGCGAGCTTGTGATCTCACCCGGCCTGAAGCCCGGTCAGCAACGATTGTGTTGGGGTGGACAGTCGTGATTTGGATGAAAAATTGCCCAGCCGGACAGAATTTTTTCAGTTCCCTCCGAAAAAAATGATACATTTGTTTTTTACATTGTCTCGCTCCAAAAACTCAGAAATTACTTTCCGAATTATTTTCAAAGTAACCTGTCAAAAAAAATCCATGCATTTGTACTTTATTTTGTCTTCTTTTGCCTGGCCCAAATGTCCATTTGTGTGCCGCACCGATTTCCTTAAGTTCACAGAAATGTTTTTTTCGGGGATTTTGGGCAGTGTGCGCCGTGCTGATAAAAATCGTGGATGGCCAAAATCGCTTAACTGCATAAAAATGGCACCAATCCCGTTTTCACTCGTGCCTGCGGCAACATTTTAAAACTGACTCACATGGTCGGCGCCGGTGTACAAACATTGGCGAAAGTTGGAAACGGAGGATTTCACTCCAAACGACGGCGCACTCCAAAAAAACAGCTTACAATCATGGCGAAAATAGGGTTTCCGATGGCTGAAATAACCAGAGGGCACAGATTTAAGTTCATTGGAAAAAGAACCAGAGCCAACATGAGGGAAACCTTTTTTATGCAACAAGTGGTTCGGATTTGAAATGCACTGCCTGATATGGTGCTGGAAACAGATTTAATAGTAGCTTTCAAAAGGGAATAGGATAACTACTTGAAGGAGAAAATATTGTAGGGATATTGGGAAAGAGCAGGAGAGAGGGATTAACTGGATTACTCTTCAAAAGAGCTGGTGCAGACTCGATGGGTCAAATGGCCTCTTTCTGCGCTGTACTATTTATTGATTCTATAATCTATAATTTAATTTGCTTTTCTCTCCAAGAAAATCTTACACTTAAACAGAGATTAAAGTGAGTCAGAATAGTCTGGCACAGTATCCTGGCTCTTGAATAATCAAACCTGATTGGATTTCCTTGTTAATGGAAGACTTGTGTATTTAGCCTTTTTTTCAGTGGGCAATTCACAATCTCAAGATATTTACTAAAAGACTTGAGAATGCAATCTGAGCATGTCTTGGAGTACATTCTGCAGTCCAGAATGTGGGTAACACAATCCTGCTTCAGTCCGACCTTGAGATTGCGGTCACTGCCAATTGAGCCCTGATTCCCACTACCACCGGATTTAGTTTGAGTATAGTGTACCAAATCGAAGGTTGGTAAAAATTCTGAAGACATTGAGGAGACATTTCTTTTTGTTGCATCTAGAGATTGCTCAGATCGCAGGCACAGTGAAGAGGAAACGGGGACAGAGATCCTCTACATCAGGTCTCTGTGACCGCTACACTGGTCATATGTTTACTTCTTTCACCCTTTGGAACGAGCGCTCTGCAGCTTTTTGTGGCTGCTCTCCAAGATGGCCCGATGTAAGCAGTCAGGAGAGCAACTGGCAAAATCCTGCAGTTCCATAATTGCTGCTGCCCTCAGTCCCAGAATCAAGCCTGCAATGGGGCAGGCCTGTGCCCAAAGTCATCCTGGAAACTTCACTAATGGTGACGTATATATATCCTGTCAACATTCAAAGCACCAAATATGTACTTGTGCTGCAAGTAGAATGTCAAATACTATTGGTGTAAAACACGTGGGCATTCGAAATCTGGGCAAATGAGGAATAGCCAAATAGTAAATTGTCCAAAAGAGTTAAATAGTATTCCTTTATATTCAATCAACATAAGTATATAAGGGTATATATAAGTGTGGAGTGAGCCTTGGCTCAGTAATAGCATTCCTGTCTCTGAGTTGGAAGGTTATGTTTTCGAGCCCCAATCCAAACAGTCCAGGCAAGCAGAGACAAAAGTTCCGGTGTTGGATTACTGGGCTGATATCCAGCGGGGTAATCGCCTCCGATGTGAGTGCAATGGTGACACTCCATCAGATCTAGCTGGTTCTCTTGGTAGGGAGTTGTAAGTCAGGCTAAAGACCTATCCAGGTAAAATGGATTTTGTTACAAAAACAAACCAAAGCACAATCTGCTGGATGTAAAGCAGTGGAAGAAATGGGCTGTCTCATGTGCTGTTTTTCACAGAAAGGAAGATATATAAGTGTCCTTGCCTGAAGCACGATACAAAGCCTGCTTCAAGCGCAGATTGGAAAATTGAAGGCAATGTATCTGATTTTCTGATCCACACTTGCAGCAGGCCAGGTGAGGGCTTGGAAAATGTAACCTGTGTAATAATATACAACACAACTGCAGACGTATAAGATTCTGACGGGACTGGACAGGTTAGATGTGGGAAGAATGTTCCTGATGTTGGGGAAGTCCAGAACCAGGGGACATAGTCTTAGGATAAGGGGTAGGCCATTTTGGACTGAGATGAGGAGAAACTTCTTCACTCAGAGAGTTGTTAACCTATGGAATTCCCTGCCGCAGAGAGTTGTTGATGCCAGTTCATTGGATATATTCAAGAGGGAGTTAGATATGGCCCTTACGGCTAAAGGGATCAAGGGGTATGGAGAGAAAGCAGGAAAGGGGTACTGAGGGAATGATCAGCCATGATCTTATTGAATGGCGGTGCAGGCTCGAAGGGCCAAATGGCCTACTCCTGCACCTATTTTCTATGTTTCTATGTTTCTATGTTTCCATTTCCCCAGTTGGAATTTTCCATATGTTCTTTTAAATATGTTTTAATTCATAGGGATATAGGTAATTACCAGCAATTAACATCTGTACCACTCCTTATAATATCTCACTATAATTTAAAAAATACCTGCAGTAGTGAAGTCTTCAATATTTCTCTCAAAAATTTCAAGAACAAGTTTCATTAAAAAACCTCAGGCATGAGGAAGCCAAGTACTTCTCCCTCTTGGATGCAAAGCCTGTTCCTTCATCCTAGTATTCACTCAGTTTATAGATAGTTTAAGAAATCTGGGGGCCGAAATTGCCTCTTTCTATAAAGCCTCTGGCCGCCTGAAAGCAACAACCATGGGTTGGTACGGAATAGTCGCCGAGTCTCCGCGAGGGTCCGCTATTTAAAAAATTGCTCTTCCTCAGGTTTGGAGCAGTGTACAGGACCGCTCGGCCTGCTTTTCCAACACGGTGAGCACGCGCCAACTCCTTACCGACTGGCGGAGAGCCTTTCCCAAAATTGTCCTTCGGGAAATTGCCCCTTTCCCGGAATTGCCCCGTGAGAGCGGCACCACTGCCAGTCGGTGCCACCGACAGCTTTTGCTGTCGGTACACTCTGTGGCTTGCCAGCGCAGCCGACCTTAAAAGGAAGGTGTCGGTGCCGGCGACGCCAGGTTTTTTTTTGTCAGGCAACTGCCAGGTCGGGCCGACAATTATGGCCACCGGTTCGGCCGGGCCGCCTGACCTCTGCACGCTCGCAGCATTGAGATTCGAAGAGCTCAACGCCTTCCCAGATGCACTTTCTCCACCTAGAGTGGTCTTCGGCCAGCGTCTCTCAGGCATCAGTGGTGATGTCGCACTTCACCAGGGAGGTTTTGAGGGTGTCCTTATAAAGTTTCCGCTGCCCACTTTTGGCTCGTTTGCCGTGAAGGAGCTCCGCATATAGCAGTTGCTTAGGGAGCCTCGTGTCTGGCATGCGAACTATGTGACCTGCCCAGTGAAGCTGATCGAGTGTGGTCAGTGCTTCAATACTGGAGATGTTGGCCTGGACGAGGACACTGATGTTGGCGCGCCTGTCCTCCCAGGGGATTTGCAGGATCTTGCGGAGACATCGTTGGTGATATGTCTCCAGCGACTTGAGGTGCCTTCTATACATCGTCCATGCCTCAGATCCATACAGGAGGGCAGGTATTATTACAGCCATGTAGACCATGAGCTTGGTAGTAGATTTGAGGGCCTGGTCTTCAAACACTCTTTTCCTCAGGTGGCCGAAGGCTGCACTGGCGCAGTGGAGGCAGTGTTGAATCTCCGCATCAAAGTCTGCCTTTGTTGATAAAAGGCTCCCAAGGTATGGGAAATGGTCCACGTTGTCAAGGGCTGCGCCATGAATCTTGATGACTGGGGGGCAGTGATGTGTGGCGAGGACAGGCTGGTGGAGGACCTTTGTCTTACGGATGTTAAGCGTAAGGCCCATGCTTTCATATGCCTTGGTGAATACATCGACTATATCCTGGAGTTCAGCCTCAGAATGTGCGCAGACACAGGTGTCGTCCGCATATTGCAGCTCAATGACAGAGGTTGGGGTGATCTTCGACCTGACCTGGAGGCGGCGTAGGTTAAACACTGGTTCTGTAGTTTAGTTCCACTGTACTTCAAACATGTAACCTTATTGGGAAGATGCTTATTAGAGTCAAGTGTACAGTGTTCCACAAGAGCTAATGAAATCCCTGCAAACATTCCAAAGTGAAAATGACCAAACTCTTGGACTCAGAGAGTTTCTTTCATTACTGGGATTCTCTTTCAGTTGCTCTACTGGCTTGGGACAGAACACAATTCTATTTCATTGCTTTCCTGACATAATTTAATGTTTTTCTGACTTTGTGCCAACTTTGTTCCGGAGATTGAGTTGTGCCAACATGTAACTTTATTTCAGGCTTTTTATCAGGTCCGTGAATTTGGAGGAAGGTACCAATTGTGAGTATTTCGGACCTTCTGACCATAGCGTCCTCCACAATCATGATCAACTCCTTTCTGTGAATCTGGCCTTCCTACTTTAGCCAATTTCTTACTAACTCAGCAACATAGTCAAGAACCTATTTTCCTGCTTGTTCAGGAATTTAACTGTAATTATTGCAGCTGTCTAATGATTGGCTGTCTTAATTTGCTGTCAGCAGTAAGTTGAGACGTAACAGCTCAGAATAAGTAGCATTAGCAGTTTGGCAGTAAATGTTTGTGCTTAATATCAAAACACTGTCTAAACTTCCTTTACATCCACAGACCAAAAATAGGACACATATACATTACTTTTACTTTACATAGACCTACTCCTCAGAATTTATTGTTCTTAATATGCTTTGCAAATATCCAATGAAACAGATTCAGGAAACTGCATTCTGCCAAGTATAATTGTAAATATAATGAAATGTTTGCAATGAAGTCTACAAACAAAATATTTATTTTACCACACCTGGGAGTTAGCTGGAATACAAGTTTCTTATTGTGCTGCTCTTGAAATGTGACTTGCTCTCATCTCAGCACATTTTAAAACAGGTCCACTGAGAGCAGGAGCAAATGAATAAGGAATGGCTTTGCGGTATGATCCCTTATTCACCAGAGACTGGACAGGCAGAAATCAATTGAGCTGTGACACTTAAGCTGTCATTGATAAATGTCCTTTATTTATCCCCACCTTACTGGAACCAACAGTCCCATCTGGAGCAAGTTAGCAACTTCAACTCAATACTTCAGTTAGTAAACAGTGCAATGTTTTCTTACATTTATATTCCTCACATCATTTGCAGCTTCAAAACAAACCGTTATATTCAGTATGGCATCAAAATCAGTCTTTACTTTTTAACACCTTAGTGTTAAATATTACCTGAGCATTTCCAAGTTATTCAAATAAATCTTATAAGGGCATTTTAACACCACCATCATCCGTTTGGCAGAAACTGGGCTGGCGGGCAGTTAAAATGTCTTGTGCAACTTACCTCCTCTGACTCTGCTGCCTTCAGTTTGGATATTAACCTGCTTGCTTTAGCAGGCGAGCAGGACACTCGCTGGATGGACACTGGTTATGTCATCAGGGCCTGACTTAATACAGGCCTATGCTGGGAAACCCTCCTTGCTTTCCTGCCAAACCAAATCTGTTGGGTAGAGGAGCAGGGGCCAGAAGGGCCCCTGCAAAACAATTTTCCTTGCAGACCAGGAGGAGTAGGAATGTTCTTCTGAGCCCCACAAGCAAACCATGAGCCTCACCTACCCTGGACTTCCCCCACCCCCTTGACCATCTGCCTCTCCCCACCCCAATCACTTACCTGAGTGGTGGGGACCATTCCATCAGGTCCCCGGCAAAGGACCGCTGCTGCCCAAAATCCTGCTCGTCCGCTGGCCAGCTAGTGCTTCCCGCTGGGTTTGTGTGACCGACCGTCAACAAGCATGCAGATGAGGCTCAGGAATTAAAATTTCCCGGGCCTTACGCTGAGGAGGGCCAGATGGCTTCCATCTGCCTCGGTCCCCAACCGCATTGATTCCTCTATCCATTAAAATTAACCACATTGTATTAAAAGGTGCAGCCACCTGACTGTTAGAGGCATGGAACTATTGTTAGTGCTTTGGTAAACTACTTCATTAGTAGGTGAAAATCCAAGTAAGTCTGCATTTCCAGTTTGTTACTGGGTGGATGAGTTTGCCATATAGTTATGTCATCACCAAGGCATGCTGTATAGAATCTGCCAGTCCCTTCTCTGGTGCAACAATGACTGCTCTTCTCTCCTTTTTCTTTCAATTTGCCAACTCTTAACTACCTTCTGAAGTGAGCTAGCAAGCCAATCAGTTGTATCAAGTACCCACCACCACCTTCTCAATGGCACTATCATCATTATAGGCAGTGTCTTGGAATCAAGGAAGACTTGCTTCCACTCTAAAAATGAGTTCTGAAGTGGCTGAACAGTGCAATACGAGAACCACAGTCCCTGTCACAGATGGGGCAGACAGTCATTGAGGGAAAGGGTGGGTGGGACTGGTTTGCCGCACGCTCTTTCCGCTGCCTGCGTTTGGTTTCTGCATGCACTCGGCAATGAGACTCGAGGTGCTCAGCGCCCTCCCGGATGCACTTCCTCCACTTAGGGCAGTCTTTGGCCAGGGACTCCCAGGTGTCTGTGGGGATGTTGCATTTTATCAAGGAGGCTTTGAGGGTGTCCTTGAAATGTTTCCTCTGCCCACCTTTGGCTCATTTGCCATGAAGGAGTTCTGAGTAGAGCGCTTACTTTGGGAGTCTCGTATTAGCCATACAAACAATGTGGTCTGCCCAGTGAAGCTGATCGAGTTTGGTCAGTGCTTCAATGCTGGGAATGTTGGCCTGGACGAGGACGCTAATGTTTGTGCGTCTGTCCTCCCAGGGGATATGCAGGATCGTGCGGTGACATCGTTGGTGATATTTCTCCAGTGACTTGATGTGTCTACTGTACATGGTCCATGTCTCTGAGCCATACAGGAGGGCATTTATTAATACAAACCTGTAGACCATGAGCTTGGTGGCAGAGTTGAGGGCTTGATCTTTGAACACTTTTTTCCTCAGGCGACCGAAGGCTGCATTGGCACACTGGAGGCGATGTTGAATCTCGTCATTAATGTCTGCCCTTCTTGATAAGAGGCTCTTGAGGTATGGGAAATGGTCCACATTGTCCAAGGCTGTGCAGTAGATCTTGATTACTGAGGGTAGTTCTGTGCGGCGGGGATAGGTTGGTGGAGGACTTTTGTCTTACAGATGTTTAATGTAAGGCCCATGTTTTCATACACCTCTGTCATCGAGCTATAGTACGCGGATGATGCCTGCATCTGCGCACATTCAGAGGCTGAACTCCAAGTCATAGTCAATGGGAACTATAGATGGGCAATAAGTGCAAGCCTTGCCAGCTATGCCTATATCCGGAGAATGAATTAAAAAGCATATCATGAACAATATGAAAGTACAACCTAAAGATTCATAACTTTAAGCTATCTCTAAGGCACCTAGGCCCCGAAATTGCGGACTGCCCCATGACTTATATTCGGCATACCGCACCCGAGAGGAAGTGGAGCGCAAAATATTGTGCTCCACGTGCTCAGTGGGGTGGAAAGACTCCTGAAAGGCGCAGCGTTACATGGTGGCATGCGTAGCACTGCCACATTAACAGGGTCCTCCCCTTCATTAAAGGGGAGGGCCAAGCTGCCGACACAAGCGGAGTGCCGGGCTGCAAGATTGCGGCATGGATCCCACGACTGAAGAAGAAGGAGGCAATTTTCTTTTAACATTCCCGGCAGGTGGCATTGTAGGCAGTATAGATAAAAGTATAAAATTACAAAGGGATATTGAAAAGGGATTTATAAGTGAATGAACAAAACTCTGACAAATGGATTACAATGTAGGCAAATATGAGGTCAATTACTTTGGACCTAAAAAGGATAGACAAGGGTACTTTCTAAATGGGAAAAGCTAAAAACAGTGGAGGACCAAAGAGACTTGGGGTTTCAGATACATAGATAATTAAAATGTTATGAACAGGTACAGAAAATAATCAAAAAGACTAATGGAATGCTGGCCTTTATATCTAGAGGACTAGAGTACAAGTGGGTAGAAGTTATGCTGCAGCTATACTAAACCCTGGTTGGACCACACCAGGAGTACTGTGAGCAGTTCTGGGCACCACACCTTCGGAAGAATATATTGGCCTTAGGAGGGAGTGCAGCATAGGTTTAGCAGAATGATACCCGAACTCCAAGGGTTTAATTACAAGGAGAGATTACACACATTAGAGTTGTATTCCCTAGCATTTAGAACATTAAGGGATGATCTGAGCAAAGTTTTCAAGATATTAAGGGGAATAGATAGGGTAGATAGAGAAAAATTAGTTCTGCTAGTTGGGGAATCTAGGACTAAGGGAGCATAATGTAAACATTAGAACCAGATATTTTTGGAATGAAATTAGGAAACATTTCTACACACAAAGGGTGATAGTTTAGAACTCTCTTCTGCAAACAGCAATTGATGCTAGATCAATTGTTCATTTTAAATCTGAGATTGATAGCTTTTTATTAACCAAAGATATTAAGAGATATGGGGCAAAGGCAAGAATATGGAGTTAGGTTGCAGATCAGCCATGATCTCACTGAATGGTGGATCAGGCTCGAGGGGCTCCTTGGCCTACTACTGATTCTGTGGGCTAGATTTTACACTTTTGTGCAGATCATCCAAAAATGGGCGATATTTCGGCGTAGGCGTTAAAAAAGGGTTTTTAGATCGCCGGCTTCTCACCCATTCTCAAACCACCTAGGGCTAGAATCTCCACTTTTGTGATTATTGCTCAAAAATGGGCGATATTTCGGCGTAGGCGTTAAAAAAGGGTTTTTAGATCGCCGGCTTCTCGCCCATTCTCAAACCACCTAGGGCTAGAATCTCCACTTTTGTGATTATCGCCCAAAAATGGGCGTTATTTCTGACGTGGGCAGTAAAAAAAGGTTTTCAGATCGCCGGCTTCTCGCCCATTCTCAAAACACCTAGTTTACATTTTTGAAAATGGGTGTTACTGCGAGCGATATCAAATGCGCGGTAGCGGTAAATTTTTTTGACTTTCTGCTGTAAAGTGTGGCCGTCTTAGCAACGACATAGCAACGCTCGATTCCCGCGATTCAGGAGGTCAAAGGTCATCATGACATGTGCAGAAGAGGAGACAGAGAGAGAGGGAGCTCAGAGGCACTGAAAGCGTGTGTGGCTGTGGTGTGTGCTTGTCTGGCTGTTGTGGGAGGCACGAGGGAGATTCACCAGCAGCAAAAAGCCTACTAAGCACCAAGAACATAGTTGGTACTGAGTTTTTGTCTAACAAATAAGATATAACATGGAAGGGATGGAGGAGGCCCTGGATCTGGTAGCCAGGAATAGTGTTGGCAGAGGGCTTCCAGTGGCCCCGGAGCGCGGCACTCCATCCCTAGGTTCCGCACCACCACTGCGAATGACAGATGAGAGCAAGGACCAAGATCCTGCTTCTGCATCAGAGAATGTTGCTTCCTCGGCACCCCCCCGCTCCCGTACCCGTGCACCTACCGCATCTGCCTTCATTTCCCCCCAATGAGGCACCGCCTGAGGAGCTCCTTGGCCAGGCACCGTGGAGCAAGGAGGGGAAGAGGTAGAGGAGGCTGGAGGAGGAGAGGGGGGAAGGAAAGTGAGGTGCATGTGCGCAGGAGATGCCTGTGTTATAACTCCATCTGGGTGTATGCAATTTGTTGCCATGTATGGGGGCTGCTTTGCCTTTGCATTCTGTCTTGGTGGACATGATGAACATGTGATAATTTATGTCAATGGTGGGCTTGGGTTGGGTGTTATTGGCTGTGATACTTATGATTTCAGACCAATGTTGATATTAAACATTTGTTATTGAACATAACCTTGTTGCGCATTGTCTCAGATAGCTGCACCATTACACACTGATGAATCCTTACCATGAAAGGATTAAATACAACTTAACGTCAATCAACGTAAACTTTAACTGACACCAAGGTTATTGGCACCATTGATGTCTGAGCTGCACACACACAGCAGTGTGTCAGCATTGTCACTCACATCAGCACTCTTTAGGGCAAATCTTTCCGGCAAATCTTTCCGATATCAGCTCCTCACGTAAGAGTGGGATGTAACAAATGCCAACCACACTGCTAGCATTCGTTCTGGTTAGTTCCACTTCTTGTGGCCGGTTTTTTGAACGAGCGATATTGTGGCCGATATGTGTGCGAGGTGCTGAAATTGACGATGGGCGATCTCCATTGCCGCTAGTTTGGGTAAATATGCTCCTTACGACAAAAACAATGGGCGGGCGTTCATATTGAATCTCAGCGTTAATTCCTTGTGGAAAGTAATGCTGGGTGATATTATGGGCGTAGATTTCGCCCATTCTACTGATTCCGCCCCAAAAAAGTGGGCAGGCGGTAATACTTTTTTGCGGCGTTAAGCCCATTGGGAAAATAACACTCGCCGATAAGTCTCCTAAAAATGACAGTCAGTTTCCATTTTGTGCCAAAATGGGTGATATATGGGCGTATACATCATTTCAGCGGTAAAATGGGCGTTAAGTGGGTGTTAAGCATGCAAAAAAAGTGGAGGTTCTAGCGCCTAGTCTGCATTTTTGAAAATGGGCATTACTGCGAGCGATATAAAATGGGCAGTAGCGTTACACTTTTATGACTTTCTGCCATAAAGTGTGGCTATCCTTAGCACCGGCATGGAATCACTTGATTCCTGCAATTCTGGAGATTAAGGGTCATCATGACATGCGCAGAAGAAGAGACAGAGAGAGAGGGAGCTCAAAAGGAATGAAGGCGTTGATGGGTGTGATGTGGCTGCTTTGGGAGGAAGGAGGGAGACTTTACAGCTTCACAGCAAGTAGGCAAACAAAAATTAGCTGTTACCAGCCAGATATTTGCCCAAATTTGGCCTATAATGGAGGGAGAGGAGGAGGCATCACAGCACGCTGTGGAGTGAGCAGTGAGCTGGAAGAGGAGCACATTGAAGGGCGCAAAAGAGCGAGAAGCTTATCAAATGAGTCAAATGCCTTCCTCCTGCAGGAGGTCGAGTTATACTGGGGTAATTTGACACAGGGAGGGCGTGGGAAGTCCACTCCAAAGGCCAACCAGAAGATATGGACCGAGATAGCAGAGGTGGTCTTGTTGGCGACCAATGAGGTGCATGAGGACAACCAATGCCGCAAATGATGGAACGACCTTGTGGGATCCGCAAGAGTAATTATTACATTGATTTACATGTACTTATGTATTTATAAAATTTAATTTGTAACAGTCATGAGTGACTATCAGCAGATATGAGGTCTTTCACTTTTACCGGGAATGTTTTACTCAAAGCCTGCGGTCATGGTGCACGTCTTTAGGTAAAGAATGATAATTATCATAATAATCATGATTACTTCTGTCGGTTATGTGTTGTATTCGTCTCTGTGACAGTACCTAGGAATGATATCACGCAATGATCTCATGCCATGTCGTCCTGTCACCTTTTACAGAAGAAGCTCTCGACGATGAGGTCCGTGCAGAGGCCAACAGGTGGGGTGCCACCAGTCCCCAGCGACATCACTGAGATGGCGGGGCGGGTGCTCGCACTCGTGGGGAAGCACCACCGGACAGCCACGCAAGCATCTGCAGACCCTGAAGTGAAGCGAAGTGAGTAAAGTTTACACCATTGCATGATGTAAAGTCAATAAATGCCACACCCACTCATATCCGAACAATCATATATGATAGATGATTTCTAAAATTGTCCTATAAATAATGCTGGTCTAATAAAAATGATTGCAATACACAATGTATTGATGGTCATGAAATGTGATGTCTGTGATGATCTTGATAGTGATGATGCTTTTGTCATGCATATGATGTGTGTAGCGCTTAAATCACCTTGTGATCCTAGCACCCCCTTCTCCTCTAATAACCTCATTTGTGTTTTGCAGCTCAGCTAGCAGCGCGGCCCAAGGCAAGACCACAGAGACCAGAAGGTGGGGGCATGGAGCCGGACTCATCGGACGATCCTACATCTGCTGAGGAGATGCGATTCTCGCCCGTCAATCCGCTGGGTCTGTTCTCTACGGATGAAAACGCGGACTTCGAGGAACCTGCATCGCCGCGCTCCAGAAGCAATTCCACCCCAAGGCCATCTAGCGCTCCTCCTGTCATTCCTGCCTCGACTCTGGAGCTACCGGCCCCAAGCACCTTGCCACAGGGCACCCCATTTGTCCCCAGGATGGCGCCGACCCCGCGGAAGTTTCATGGACGCAGCAGGTCTGGTCCACGAGCGCGACATGAGAGTGGAGAGATGGTACAGTTGTCCAGGAGGACTGCAGACAATGGTGACCAGCTCATCGATGCATTGGGGGGCCTATCCCGACAGCTGGCCACCATGCCTGAATATGTTCCGTGGATGGCGGTAGCCCTGGATGCGATAGCCAGGAACACTGCTGGCACACATGTCCCAGTGGTCCCGGAGGGCGGCACTCCACCCCTAGGTTCCACACCACCACTGCAAATGACAGATGAGAGGCAGGACCAAGATCCTGCTTCTGCATCAGAGAATTTTCCCCTCTCGGCACCCTCCCGTACCCATCCAACCACCGCTTCTGCCTTCATCCCCCCAATGAGGCACCGCCTGAGGAGCTCTTTGGCCAGGCGGCATGGAGCGAGGAGGGGAAGGGGTAGAGGTGGGGAGAAGAAGAGTAAGGGGGAAGCAAAGTGAGGTGCATGTCCGCAGGTGATGGCTGTGTTATATCTCCATCTGGGTGTATGCAATTTGTTGTAATGTATGGGGGGAGGGGGCCACCCTCCTGCTTTGTATTTGTATTCTGTGTTGCTGGACATGTTGACCATTTGATTGATGTCAATGGTGGAAAAAGTGTGGTGTGGGCGGGGGTTGGATGTTATTGCCCGTGATTATATGACTTCAGAATGTTGGTATAAATCTTTTTTATTGGACATAACCTTGTTGCACATTGTCTCAGATAGCTGGACCGTTACACACTGGTGATTTCTTAACATGGAAGGGTTAAATAAAACTTAACTTCAATCAACGTAAACGTTAACTGGAACCAAGGTGATGACCACCATTGATGTCTGAACTGCACACACACAGCAACCGAGTCTTGCAGCTAAGTAGCCACCACAAGCCCTTTCCTGCAGTCTGAAGGGGGGCGCAGGCATGGTCGCATAGCCAGCCTGATTGTCTGAACCTAGGTCAGCGTCCAGCCCCTGGTCCTCCTCTTCCTCCCTCTCCTGAGGTGGATCATCAGTCCCATCTGGAAATTCTTGGCCCCTCCTGAAAGCCAGGTTGTGCAGCATGGAGCACAGGACCACAAATTTAACTGCTTGCTCAGGGTTGTTGTTATCTATTTAACCCTTTGAAACCTGCATGACACCTGACCACCAGAGCGCCCACCTGTTGGAGTCCCAAGGGATCCCAGCATCCCTTGGGAGCACAGTATATAAGTAGGCCACCCACGAGGTACTTGCACTCTGGAACCTTATTAAAGGAGCTAAGGTCACACTTGCTCATTACACACAGTACTCAGACTCACTCTTTATTATGAGTATAATAATTCGCGACAAGGTAACAAACAACCACGCGAAAATGCAAAGAACAGTCGGCATCCTGGAGAATTTCTCAGAAGGGACGATTGGGAGGCCTTCGTGAAGAGACTCGACCAATACTTCGTGGCAAGCGAGTTGGAAGGGGATGAGAATGCTACCAAACGAAGGGCGATCCTCCTAACTGTCTGTGGGGCAACAACCTATGGCCTCATGAAGAATCTCCTGGCCCCGGCAAAACCAACAGTGAAATCCTACGAAGAATTGTGTACGGTGGACCGGGAGCACCTAAATCCTAAGGAAAGTGTTTTGATGGCGAGATATCGGTTCTACATGTGTCAACGATTGGAAGACCAGGAAGTGGTGAGCTACGTCGCCGAACTAAGGCGCCTCACAGGACATTGTGAGTTTGAGAGATTTCTAGAACAAATGCTGAGAGACGTTTTTGGACTGGGCATTGGACATGAGACAATCCTTCGCAAACTGTTGACTGTAGAAACTCCGAATCTGAGTAAAGCCATAACGATAGCCCAGGCATTTATGTCCACCAGCGACAACACCAAACAGATTTTGCGAACAAAGAAGTTTCGGCCAGTACTGTGCATAAAGTAATGTCGATTTTGAGCAGGAATGTACATGGCAGAATGTACACGCTGACTGCTGTGGCCCGACCTCAATTGACCCAGAGTCCACCATCAACTGTTAATGCGAGTTAGTTAACACCCTGTTGGTGCTGCGGAGGTGATCATTGGCCCCATCAATGCTGCTTTAAGCACTATGCTTGCAATGGTTGCAGAACAATGGGACGCTTCCAACGAATGTGCAGGTGAGCTGCAAACCCTGCAAACCACCACATTGCAGAGGAAGATCGGTCTACAGTGGATCAGGCTGAATTGGAGACTTGTACTGAGGAGGCAGAAGTGTACGGGGTTCACACATTCACTACGAAATGTCCACCAATAATGTTGAAAATTGAACTGAACAGCATTTCAGTATCTATGGAGCTGGACACGGGTGCAAGTCAGTCCATAATGAGTAAAAAGGCCTTCGACAGGCTGTGGGGAAATAAGGCACACAGGCCCAAGCTCAGCCCCATTCACACAAAACTAAGGACTTACACCAAGGAACTAATGCCTGTAATTGGCAGTGCAGAAGTCAAAGTTTCCTAAGACGGAGCAGTACACAAACTCCCGCTGTGGATTGTACCAAGGGATGGCCCCACGTTGTTTGGCAGAAGCTGGCTGGGAAAAATCCGCTGGAACTGGGACGACATCCAAGCGCTTTCGTCCGTCGTTGACGCCTCATGTACCCAGGTTTTGAGCAAGTTCCCATCGTTGTTCAAGCCAGGCAGTGGAAGCTTCTCGGGGGCGAAAGTGCAGATCCATTTGGTTCCCGGTATGTGACCCATCCACCACAAGGCTCAGGCGGTACCGTACATGATGCGTGAAAAAGTAGAAATTGAGCTGGACAGGCTGCAGCGAGAAGGCATCATCACGTCGGTGGAATTCAATTACTGGACCAGTCCAATTGTCTCGGTACTCAAGGAGGACAGTACGGTTAGAATTCGTGGGGACTGTAAAGTAACGATTAATCGTTTTTCGCTGCAGGACCAGTAGCTGCTACCCAAGACAGATGACCTACTTGCGACCCTGGTTGCAGGGAAGACGTTCACCAAGCTGGACCCGAACTCAGCCTGCATGATGCAGGAGCTGGAGGAGTCTTCGAAAGACCTCACCTGCATTAACACGCACAAAGGTCTGTTTATCTACAACCGGTGCCCGTTCGGGATTCGGTCGGCCGCGGCAAACTTCCAGCAGAACATGGAGAGCCTGTTAAAGTCGGGTCCTTGTACAATAATCTTCCAGGATGACGTATTGGTTACAGGTCGGGACATCATGGAGCACTTGAAGAATCTGGAGGAGGTTCTTAGTCGGTTGGATCACGTGGGGCTCAGGTTGAAACGCTCGAATTGTGTTTTCCTGGCACAGGACATCGAATTCTTGGGAAGGAGAATCGCAGCAGACTGCATCAGACCCACCGACGCCGAGACGGAGGCCATCAAGAACGCAATGCGCCCACAGAACGCGACGGAGCTGCTGTTGTTCCTGGGACCCCTTAACTATTTCGGTAATTTCCTACCTGGGTTAAGCAACCTGCTAAAACCCCTACATGCGCTACTGTGCAAGGGAGACGAATGGGTATGGGGGAATTCACATGATGCTGCCTTCAAGAAAGCCAGAAATCTATTGTGTTCTAACAAATTGCTTGTCCTGTATAACCCTTGTAAATGATTAGTGTTAGCTTGCGATGCGTCGTCCTACGGGATCGGTGTGTGCTACAACAGGCTAACGAATCGGGGATCTGGTAACCAGTCGCGTATGTGTCCAGGAGTTTGTCCAAGGCCGAAAGGGCCTACAGCATGGTTGAAAAAGAGGCTCTGGCGTGTGTTTACGGGGTAAAAAAAATGCACCAGTACTTATTTGGCCACATGCCACTCATATCGCTGTTCTCTGAGGGCAAAGGGATTAATACCAATGCCTCTGCCCGCATCCAAAGATGGGCATTCACACTGTCGGCATACAACAATGTAATCCGCCACAGACTGGGCAGAGAGAACTGCGCAGATGCTCTCAGTCGGCTGCCATTACCCACCACCGGGGTGGAAATAGCTCAGCCAGCGGACTTGCTCATGGTCATGGAGGCATTCGAGAACGAGAAATCCCCCATTACGGCTCTCCAGATCAGAACCTGGACCAGCCAGGATCCTTTACTGTCCTTGGTAAAAAACTGTATCCTCCATGGGAGCTGGTCCAGAATCCCAGCGGAGAGGCACGAGGCGATTACGCCATTCCACAGGCGCAAAAACGAATTGTCCTTGCAGGCAGACTGTCTGTTGTGGGGTAATCGCGTGGTCTTGCCCAAGAAAGGCAGAGAAACATTCATTCGTGACCTACACAGCACCCACCCAGGCATTGTAATGATGAAAGCCATAGCCAGATCCCATGTGTGGTGATCCGGCATCGACTCAGATTTAGAGTCATGCATGCGCCAGTGCAACACTTGCTCTCAACTGAGCAATGCACCCAGAGAGGCACCACTAAGTTTGCGGTCATGGCCATCCAAACCGTGGTCGAGGATCCACGTAGACTATGCGCGCCCATTCCTAGGCAAAATGATTTTGGTTATCGTGGATGCTTATTCGAAATGGATTGAATGTGCAATAATGTCTGTAAGCACATCCACGGCCACCATTGAAAGCCTATGAGCCATGTTTGCCACGCATGCTTGCCTGATGTCCTAGTCAGCGACAATGCTGAGTTCAAGGAATTCATGACCCGCAACGGGATCAAACATGACATAGTTGCCCCGTTCAAGCCCGCATCCAATGGCCAGGCAGAACGGGCAGTTCAGACCATCAAGAAAAGCTTGAAACGTGTGTCGGAAGGATCCCTGCAGACCCGCTTGTCCCGAGTGCTACTCAGCTGCTGCACCAGACCCCACTCACTCACTAGGGCTCCACCAGCTGAGCTGCTCATGAAAAGGGCACTTAAAACAAGGCTCTCACCTGTCCACCCGGATCTCCATAACCACGTGGAGGGCAAGCAGCATCAACAAAGTGTGTACCATGACCATGTAAATTTGTCACGTGATATTGAGATCAATGATCCTGTGTTTGTGCTCAATTATGGACATGGTCCCAAATGGCTTGCTGACACGGTCACAGCCAAAGAGGGGAGTAAAGTGTTTCAGGTCAAATTGGCCAATGGACAAACGCACAGAAAACATTTGGACCAAATCAAATTGCGGTTCACCAACAGCTACGAACAACCCGAAAAGGACACCACCAACTTTGACCCTCCAACACACACACAAGTGGCAACTGACATCATGGTTGACCACGAAGCCAAGCTCACCATCCCCAGCAGCCCGGCAAGGCCGGCTGCCCAACAGCCCAGTGAAGAGCTGACAAACCCAACCACACCTGCATTTGTACCGAGACAATCGACAAGGGAGCATAAAGCCCCAGATCGTCTCACCTTGTAAATAAATGTACTGTTGACTTCATGGGGGAGTGATGTTATATATTTAACCCTTTGTAACCTGCATGACACCTGACCACCAGAGGGCCCACCTGTTGGAGTCCCAAGGGATCCCAGCTTCCATTGGGAGCACAGTATATAAGCAGGTCACCCACGAGTTACTTGCACTCTGGAATCTTATTAAAGGAGCTAAGATCACACTTGCTCATTACGCACAGTACTCAGCCTCACCCTTTATTATGAATGTAACAGTTGTATTGTAGCTCCCCTCCTGAGTGGTCCTGGCATCTGAAGTGCTGCTGAAGCACAGTTATTGTTTTGTGGACCACATTGCGTGTGTCTCTTTGGTTCTGGTTGTATTGCTTCTCGGCCTTACAGTGCACTCACATTGCCATGCGGGCACATTCTCAGGACCCGGAGCTTTTTCGTAACAGAAAAGGATTTCACTCCCTGAAGGTCCAACTAGTAGTTGTCGACCATATGTGGGTATCACGCAAGGGGCTCCTCAGCCAGGTGGCGAGGCCATATCAGTTATCATCAAGCATCCAGCATTGTCCTTGTGGCTGACTCTTAAACATGTCAGAGACAGCAATCTCACATAGGATGTGAGCCTCATCGAAGCTGCCCGGACATTTGGCATTCACTGCCATTATGATCTGGTTGTGGTTGACAACTAGTTGGACCTTCAGGGAGTGAAATCCTTTTCTGTTACGAAAAAGCGCCGGGTCCTGAGAATGTGCCCGCATGGCGATATGAGTGCACTGTATAGTACCCTGCACTCTGGGGAACTTAGCAATGTAGTAGAATGCTCCAGCTCTGTCAGTCTGAGCCTCTGTGGTCATGGGGAAGCTGATAAAGTCCATCCTTCACGTGTACAGGGCCTCCGTGACCTGTCTAATGCAGTGATGTGTGGCATGGTGAGACAGAGGGGAAATTTCGACTGCGGAGGCCCGAAAGGAACCGGACGCATAGAAAGACATTTCCGCGGTGATCCCGACCTCGACCGACACTGATGTCCTGATGGCTGGCTGCATATTTGGTATGATGAGCTCACATATTTCATTGATCACCACCTTGTGGAAGCGCAGTCTCCAAAGGCAGGTGTGTACGGACACGTCGAGGTAAGACCTCTTCTCATTGTTAAGTGCGGGGTGTGTATGGTCTGGACCTCCTCCTCATTCTGGCACATCTTACATTGGGGACATAATGACGTGCATCACACATTGAGCCATCTGCACTCTGCAGCATCTGTGTATTAATCGATGCAGGCTGAGAAATGGCTGGCCCCATTGCAATGGGAGTATAATAGCGATTGATCAGAAGCAATAATTTCCTCACTAAAATACACCTACAGTAAACCTCCAATACTCCAGAGTTTGAAAATATGTCTGTTGAGATGGCCACTTCAACTGAGAAGAACTCCAGAGTCAATCCAAACTCCCCCGAAGTTGAAGCAGCCTTTTGAATGAAGCGACCTGCGATTTTAAAAATGGTGCCCACACCGCTGTGATTTGTTCAGATCAGTTCCACTTTTTCTGAGCGGTGTTTTGGGCGAGCAATATTGTGTGCGAGATGTGTGCGAGGTGGTGAAAGTGACACTGGGCGATCTCCTGGGCGTTAGTTTTGGTAAATGTGATCTTCATGGCAATAAAAAGCGGGCAGGCGGTATTATTGAATCTCGGCTTTAATTCCGTGCGGAAACTAACGCTGGGCGATATTATGGGTGTTGAACTCGACCATTCTGATGATTCCGCCCAAAAAAAGTGGCCGGGCGGTATTATTTTTTTCCCAGCGTTACGCACATGGTGAAAGTAACGATTGCCAATAAGTGTCTGAAAAATAGGTGTCAGTTTCCATTTTGTGGCTAAATGGGCGATATATAGGTGTTATACATCATTTCAGCAGTAAAATGGACGTTAAATGGGCATTATGCTAGCAACAATATTGGAAAATCTAACCCTATGTTCCTATGTTCGTAGGAGCAGTATTTAAAGGGATCATCAGCAATCACTTGCACCGGACATGTTTCTGCAGTTTAACTGGCTCTGTGCAACTTTCTGCAACTCCAGCAGCTTTATTCACTTCTTTCAAGGTTCTAAGGGGACAGGGAGTGTTGTTGTAAGTGGAGAACACCTTCATTCTTATTTCAAAGCTTCTGCTCACAACACTTGCTCACAGTCAATAGGGGCTCGACTGGCAGTCCCCCTCGCGCTTGAGGATCTTCGTAGAGGGAACAGAGGCAGCAAAGATGACGCGAAGATGCATGCAGAAGGAGGAGGAGGAGGGCCAGGAGGATCTCTCAACAGAAGGCCTTACCCACCTAGGGTCTTCCGAGAGTACTTCCCTTATATCCAGTTAAGCGAGGAGCAGTGTATTAGGAAGATACGCTTCATCAAGGAGATGGTCACAGAACTCTACCACACCTCCTGAAACCAGACCTGCAGCCTGAGAGCAGGGCGACCACAGCTCTCCCAGTGGCAGTCAAGTTCACTGTGGTCCTCAATTTCTTCGACAGCGGATCCTTCCAGTCTGCAGCAGAAGTCAAAGCTATCATCTCAGAGTTCACCATCCATCGCTGCATCCAAGAGATCACTGAAACCAGGAGAAGAGACGATGTTGTCTTCTATCTGAGCAGAGCGTAGCAGGACTGTAAAGTCCTGTCCCCTCAGTACAGATTCACACGAGGCATGTAGTGAAGTCAAGGTCACTCTGGATCTGCACCTTTATTTCACAGCTCTGGAATGCTGCACTTGCCTGAGACCTGTCCTTATATACCTGTCTCTTGCAAGTGCACCCCTGGTGGTAAGGCATGCTGGTGGTTACAGGTCATATCTTATTACAGTCATGTATAGCATGTTAGGATACAGTTATATATAATAATGTAAGATACATGACATCACCCTCCCCCAAGGTCTTATTTTATTTATAGGTTCAGTCTCTCAGGTGGTCTACGCTCTCGCGTGGAGCGTCTGAGTTGTGGTTCAGTTGTTTGCCTTGGTGTCTGTTTTTCTTTGGGTGTGGTTGCTGGTATCTCGCGAGTTCCACATTGTTGTTGGTAAATCTGCTTTTGACTTGGTCTACATGCCTCCGGCAGGTTTTGCCATTGTCCATTTGTACTACCAGTAGCCTGTTTCCTTCCTTTCCCGTTACTGTCCCTGCAAGCCATTTGGGAACCCTGCCAAAATTTAGTACAAACACTTTGTCCCCTATCTCATTCCATCTCCCCTTCGAATTTCTGTCATGGTACTCTGTCAGCTTATGGCGCTTTGCCTCAACGATTTTGTACATGTCTGGGAGGATTAATGAGAGCCTTGTTTTTAAAGTCCTTTTCCTCAACAGTTGCGCGGGGGGGGGGGGGGGGGGGGTCCCAGTCAATGAGTGCGGACGAGATCTATATCCCAGTAGCAGTCGCGACAGGCGACCCTGCAGCGTGGGACCTTGGATTTTCAGCATGCCTTGTTTAATGATTTGCACTGCTCTCTCCGCCTGGCCGTTGGAGGCCGGCTTGAACGGTGCTGTCTTGACGTGATTTATGCCATGGTCAATTATAAAGTCTTGGAATTCTGCACTGGTGAAGCACGGACCATTGTCACTGACCTATATGTCAGGGATTCCGTGCGTTGCAAACATGGTGCAAGGCTCTCCACAGTGTTGGAGGTTGTGCTCGAGTTTAAAATGGTGCATTCGATCCACTTTGAAAATGCATCTACAACTACGAGGAACATTTTGCCCATGAATGGGCCTGCATAGTCTACGTGCATCCGCAACCACGGTTTGGTAGGCCAGGGCCAGGGGCTCAGTGGAGCCTCCCTGGGGGCATTGCTGAGTTGGGCACAAATGGTGCACCTTCGGACGCAGAGCTCCAAGTCCGCGTCAATACCAGGCCACCAGACGTAGGATCTGGCTATGGCCTTCATGAGAGCGATCCCCGGGTGCTCGCGGTGGAGCTCCCGGACAAATGCCTCTCTGCCTCGCAGAGGCATGACTACTCGGCTGCCCCACATCAGGCAGTCTGCTTGTAGTGATAGCTCATGCATGCGCCTGTGAAAGGGTTTTAATTCCTCGGGGCAGGCATCGCGAGCCTCTGCCCAGTCACCGGTTAGGACACATCTTTTCACTAAGGATAACGTTGGGTCACTGGCCGTCCAGGCTCTGATTGGGTGAGCCATCATGGGCGAACCTGTGGACTCAAAGACATTGATTGCCATGACTATCTCACAGTCCTGTTCATCAGACCCTTCCGTGGTCGTCAGGGATAGCCTGCTGAGCGCGTCGGCACAGTTGTCTGTGCCTTACGGTATAGTTGTAGGACACCAGCATGAGTGCCCACCATTGAATTCACGCCGAGGCTTTGGCGTTTATTGCCTTGCTCTCAGATAGGAGGGATATGAGGGGCTTGTGGTCGGTTTCTAATGCGAACTTGGCCCCGAAAAGGTATTGGTGCATCTTTTTGACACCGTACACGCACGCGAGCGCCTCCTTCTCTACCATGCCGTACCCGCGCTCCGCCCGTCAAAGTGACCTGGAGGCAGAAGCTATGGGTTGTAATTTGCCCGCACTATTGACATGTTGCACCCGACCCCATACACTGATGCATCGCATGTGAGAACTAGCTTTTTACCTGGATCAAAGAAAGTCAAAACACTGTTGGAACATAGAAGGTTGCGTGCCTTATTGAAGGCGCGTTCCTGGGCGTCCCCCCAAAACTAATCGCACCCCTTTCTGAGTAGCACATGGAGAGGCTCCAGCAGCGTGCTCAAGTTCTGCATAAAGTTCCCAAAGTAATTGAGTAGCCCGAGAAAGGCGCACAGTTCCGAGACATTCCGGGGCCTGGGTTCCAGGCAAATCGCTTCAGTTTTGGATTCGGTTGGGCGGATTCCATCAGCGGCAATCCTTCTGCCCAAAAATTCAATCTCAGGCGCGAGAAACAGACACTTGGATTTCTTAACTCATAGACCTACCTGATCCAATCAACTTAGTACTTCCTCAAGATCGCGGAAATGAGAGTCGGTGTCCCTGCCCATCTTGAAACACAACCGTTCCCAGGATGAACTTGAGCAGACTTTCCATGTTGCGCTGGAATATAGCAGCTACCGACCTGATGCAGAATGGGCATCGATTGTACACAAAAAGGCCTCGATGTGTGTTGATGGTGGTGAGTAGCTTTGACTCTTCGGTCAGTTCTTGCGTCATATACGCAGATGTGAGGTCAAGTTTCGAGAAAAGTTTTCCTCCAGCCAACATGGCAAATAGGTCCTCCACTCTGGGCAGCGGGTAGTGGTCCTGCAGGGAGACTCTGTTTATGGTAGACTTGTAATCCCCGCAGTTTCACACGGATCCATCTGGCTTCATGACGGGGACGATGGGGCTTGCCCAGTCGCTGAATTCCACGGGAGATATCATGCCTTCCCGCAGGAGCCGGTCCAGTTCGTGTTCAATCTTTTCCCTCATCACATAAGGCACAGCTCTAGCCTTGTGATGGACGGGTCTGGCATTCTGTGTGATGTAGATTCTAACTTTAGCCCCTTTGAAGGTGCCCACACCTGGCTAAAAGAGATGTTCAAAACGGCTTAGAACTGTTGAGCAGGTGGTCCGTTCCTCTGACGACATGGCGTGAACATCATCCCATTTCCAATTAAGTTCTGCTAGCTAGTTTCTCCCCAACAGGGCTGGGACATCTCCAGGAACAATCCACAGGGAAAGTCAGTTCACCATCCCTTTGTGTGTGACTGAGAGCATGGCGCTGCCAAGGACTGGGGCGATTTCTTTAGTATAGATCCTTAGTTTGGTGTCGATCTTTGTGAGTTTTGGTCTGTTGCTTTTGTGCAGCCACAGCTGTTCAAATTGTTGAACGCTCATGAGGGATTGACTGCCCCCCGTGTCCAGTTCCATGTTGATGGGTATCCCATTGAGTAGAACCCCCATCATAATTGGAGGCGTCTTGGTGTAAGAACAGTAGTGGTGGAGGAGTTAAACTAATATGGCAGGGGGATGGGAACCAATGCAGGGAGACAGAGGGAAACAAAAAGGAGACAAAAGCAAAAGACAGAAAGGAGATGAGTAAAAGTGGAAGGCAGAGAAACCCAAGGCAAAAAACAAAAAGGGCCACTGAATATAAAGGGGCTGCAGGAGGGGTCAAAACTAAAAATCATGGTTTAAAAACTAGGATTAAAACACTCTACCTAAATGCATGCAGCATTCGAAATAAAGTAAATGAGTTGACGGCACAAATCATTACAAATGGGTATGATTTGGTGGCCATTACAGAAACATGGTTGCAGGGTGGCCAAGACTGGGAATTAAACATACAGGGGTATCTGGCGATTCGGAAAGATAGACAAGAAGGGAAAGGAGGTGGGGTAGCTCTGTTAATAAAGGATGATATCAGGGCAGTTGTGAGAGACGATATTGGCTCTAATGAACAATATGTTGAATCATTGTGAGTAGAGATTAGAGATAGTAAGGGGAAAAAGTCACTGGTGGGCGTAGTTTATAGGCCCCCAAATAATAACTTCACGGTGGGGCGGGCAATAATCAAGGGAATAATGGAAGCATGTGAAAAAGGAACGGCAGTAGTCATGGGGGATTTTAACCTACATATCGATTGGGCAACTCAAATCGCACAGGGTAGCCTGGAGGAGGAATTCATAGAATGCATACGGGATTGTTTCTTAAAACAGTATGTAACAGAACCTACAAGGGAGCAAGCTATCTTAGATCTGGTCCTGTGTAATGAGACAGGAAAAATAAACGATCTCCGAGTAAAAGATCCTCTCAGAATGAGTGATCACAGTAAGGTTGAATTTGTAATACAGATTGAGGGTGAGGAAGTTGGGTCAGAAACGAGCGTACTATGCTAAAACAAAGGGGACTACAGTGGGATGAGGGCAGAGTTGGCTAAAGTAGACTGGAAACACAGACTAAACGGTGGCACAATTGAGGAACAGTGGAGCTCTTTCATAGTGCGCAACAAAAATATATTCCAGTGAAAAAGAAGGGCGGTAAGAGAAGGGATAACCAGCCGTGGATAACCAATGAAATAAAGGAGAGTATCAAATCAAAGACCAATGCGTATAAGGTGGCCAAGGTTATTGGGAAACTAGAGGATTGGGAAAATTTTAGACAACAGCAAAGAATGACTAAAAAAGCAATAAAGAAAGGAAAGATAGATTTCGAAGGTAAACTTGCGCAAAACATAAAAACAGATAGTAAAAGCTTTTACAGATATATAAAACGGAAAAGAGTGACTAAAGTAAATGTTGGTCCCTTAGAAGATGAGAAGGGGGATTTAATAATGGGAAATGTGGAAATGGCTGAGACCTTAAACAATTATTTTGCTTCGGTCTTCACAGTGGAAGACACAAAAACCATGCCAAAAATTGCTGGTCACGGGAATGTGGGAATGGAGGACCTTGAGACAATCACTATCACTAGGGGGGTAGTGCTGGACAGGCTAATGGGACTCAAGGTAGACAAGTCCCCTGGTCCTGATGAAATGCATCCCAGGGTATTAAAAGAGATGGCGGAAGTTATAGCAGATGCATTCGTTATAATCTACCAAAATTCTCTGGACTCTGGGGAGGTACCAGCAGATTGGAAAGCAGCTAATGTAACACCTCTGTTTAAAAAAGGGGGCAGACAAAAGGCAGGTAACTATAGGCCGGTTAGTTTAACATCTGTAGTGGGGAAAATGCTTGAAACTATCATTAAGGAAGAAATAGTGGGACATCTAGATAGGAATAGTGCAATCAAGCAGACGCAGCATGGATTCATGAAGGGGAAATCATGTATAACTAATTTACTAGAATTCTTTGAGGATATAACGAGCATGGTGGATAGAGGTGTACCGATGGATGTGGTGTATTTAGATTTCCAAAAGGCATTCGATAAGGTGCCACACAAAAGGTTACTGCAGAAGATAAAGGTATGCGGAGTCAGAGGAAATGTATTAGCATGGATAGAGAATTGGCTGGCGAACAGAAAGCAGAGAGTCGGGATAAATGGGTCCTTTTTGGTTGGAAATCGGTGGTTAGTGGTGTGCCACAGGGATCGGTGCTGGGACCACAACTGTTTACAATATACATAGATGACCTGGAAGAGGGGACAGAGTGTAGTGTAACAAAATTTGCAGATGACACTAAGATTAGTGGGAAAGCGGGTTGTGTAAAGGACACAGAGAGGCTGCAAAGAGATTTGGATAGGTTAAGCGAATGGGCGAAGGTTTGGCAGATGGAATACAATGTCGGAAAGTGTGAGGTCATCCACCTTGGGAAAAAAAACAGTAAAAGGGATTATTATTTGAATGGGGAGAAATTACAACATGCTGAGATGCAGAGGGACCTGGGGGTCCTTGTGCATGAATCCCAAAAATTTAGTTTGCAGGTGCAGCAGGTAATCAGGAAGGCGAATGGAATGTTGGCCTTCATTGCGAGAGGGATGGAGGTCCTGCTGCATCTGTATAGGGCATTGGTAAGGCCGCACCTGGAGTACTGCATGCAGTTTTGGTCACCTTACTTAAGGAAGGATATACTGGCTTTGGAGGGGGTACAGAGATGATTCACTTGGCTGATTCCGGAGATGAGGGGGTTACCTTATGATGATAGATTGAGTAGATTGGGTCTTTACTTGTTGGAGTTCAGAAGGATGAGGGGTGATCTTATAGAAACATTTAAAATCATGAAAGGGATAGACAAGATAGAGACAGAGAGGTTGTAGGGGAGGCTAGAACTAGGGGGCACAGCCTCAAAATACGGGGGAGCCAATTTAAAACCGAGTTGAGAAGGAATTTCTTCTCCCAGAGGGTTGTGAATCTGTGGAATTCTCTGCCCAAGGAAGCAGTTGAGGCTAGCTCATTGAATGTATTCAAGTCACAGATAGATAGATTTTTAACCAATAAGGAAATTAAGGGTTACGGGGAGAAGGCGGGTAAGTGGAGCTGAGTCCACAGCCAGATCAGCCATGATCTTATTGAATGGCGGAGCAGGCTCGAGGGGCTAGATGGCCTACTCCTGTTCCTAATTCTTATGTTCTTATGTTCTTATTAACAATGGACATTGATCGTGTTAACCCGCTGTACCTCGGCATCCCGTGCACTGTTCCAACCGTCTTCTAGTCCGCTTTCCGACCCTTCTGATTCGTATACCAGCCGAGCTGCTGTTTTTCTGCACATTCGAGCCAGATGCCCTGTGTAGTTGCAGTTTCTGCAAACGGCATGCTGAAATTGTCACACCCTGGTCGAGTGCTTTCCCCCACATCTCCAACACAGACCGTTTCCATTGTTTCCGAAGGATGAGCTGTATCTGGCTGATCTCCCTTGAGCTTCTCTCAATCTGTTGTCGATTGCTCGCATTGTGGGTTGATGAGGTGTGATCGGCCGTTCATGTGGGCCTTGATTTTGATGGCTTCTGGCGCCACTGTCTGCTGTTGAAGGCCTGCTCTCCTGCCTTTGTCTGTGTGTGGGGATAGCGATTTGTTTCACAATGTGAACCCCTTGTTCCGATGCCTCATTGGTTGTCATACCCAAAGTATAGATCAGCCTCGTTTCCTCTTCGCCTGCCAAGAACGTCTATGCGACCAGTGTTGCTGCCTATAGTGTCAAGTTCTTAGTCTCTATAAGCTTTCGGAATATGCCTGCGTGGCTATTCCTTCAATAAAAAAAGTCTCTCAGTACTTCTCTCCTTAGTTCATCGGGGAATTCACATGACCTAGCCAGCCTCCAAAGTTCCGTCGCGAAGTGGGGTATGCTTTGGCCCACACAGCGTCTGTAGTTGTAGAACCTGTGTCTGGCCATGTGTCGGCTGCTCGCTGGCTTCAGGTGGTCTCTCACCAGTGTGCTCAACTCCTCAAATGACTTGCTTGCTGGTTTCTCAGGTGCCAGCAGGTCTTTCATTAAAGCGGATGTTTTCGAGCCACAGCTGGTCAAGAGATGGGCTCTTCTCTTGTCTGCCTTATCGTCGCCCAGCCAGTCTTTGGTCACAAAGCTTTGCTGGAACCTTTCTATAAAGTCATCCCATTTGTCTCCAGCTTGTATTTCTCATCTGAGCTGTTGGTAGCCATTCTGTGGATTCTGTGATCCCGTAACTCATTGCCACTGTTAAGTCCTGACTCTAATGTACTGACTTACACGAGACACATGCTGAAGTCAAGGTCACTCAGGACCTGCACCTTTAATTCCAGCTCTCCAGTGCTGCACTTGCCGAGACCTCCCTTTATATACCACAGTGGGACAGGTATGGAGTGTCTCCTGCAAGTGCACCCCTGGTGGTAAGGTATGCTTATTGTTACAGGTCATATCCAGTTACAGTCATGTATAGCATGGTAAGATATAGTTATATACAGTAATGTGAGATACATGACAGTGGGGAGCTGTAGCTGGACCGGCATCGGCAAGGCACTCGGGGATGGGGGAGTGGGACCAGCACCGGCAAGGAACTCCAGGCTCGGGGCAGGCGGGAGAAGCAGACCGAGAGGCCCTTCGGCCTGGGATAAAGGCGGGGATCGGCACTGGGAGGGTTGGGGGGGGGGGGGGGGGAAGGTCTTTAATAATTGGAGGTAAGTTGCTGCAATATATTTTAATGTATTTTTAAGTTGATGCAATGTGTTTTAATGTGTTGCATGCTGGCTGTATGTTTCACTTTACAGCCTCAGCCCACATGGTGTCCCTGGTTACCATGGCAACCCGATCTTTTTGGCGCAGATCAAGGCTCCACCCCCAAATCTAAAGGACAGGTTCGGCTGCACCAAAATGAAGAAATCCAACGGAGAAACTTAGCACGTTTTTTTTTTGCATACTTGGGCCTCCAAAAAAAATGGTAGTAACTCTTCAAGTACGCCAAAAAAAAAGCTTTGGGGAAAATTGAGCCTTTGATGAGGATACTGCGATTGATGTGGTGTCCATGGACTTTCAAAAGGCATTTGATAAAGTGCCACATAATAGGCTTTCCAGCAAAATTGAAGCCCATGGAATAAAAGGGACAGTGTTGGAGAAGCTGGGGTTGTTCTCCTGAGAGCAGAGAAGGTTGAGAGATTGGATAATGTTCAAAATAATGAGAGGTGTAGACAGAGTAGATAGAGAGAAACTGTTCTCATCGGCAGAAGAGTCGAGAACCAGGGGTCAAAGATTTATGATTTGCAGAAGAACCAAAGGAGGCATGACGAAAAACTTTTACACGCAGCGAGTGGTTATGACCTGGAATGCACTGCTTGAAAGGATCATGGAGGCAGATCAATTGTGGCTTTCAAAAGGAAATTGGACCAGTACCTGAAGGGAAAAAAATTGCAGGGCTAGGGGAAAAGGCACTGAGTTGCCCTTGCAGTTAGCGGCATGAGCTTGATGGACCAAATGGCCTCCTTCTGTGCTGTAACTATTCTATAATTCTATGATTCTTTGCTTCCTGCCATTGAGCCAATTTTGGATCCAGCTTGCCACTTTCCCTTGGATCCCACGGGTTTTACGATGCTGACTATTCTGCCATGTCAAAAGCATTGCATGTAGACCACTAATACGCTACCCTCATCAAACCTCCTTGTTACCTCCTAAAAAAATTCAATCAAGTTAGTCAGACACGACCTTCCCTTAGCAAATTCATTCTGACTGACCTTGATTAATCTGTGCCTTTCTAAATGACGATTAATACTGGCCCTCAGAAATGTTCCAATAATTTGCCCACCACCGAGGTTAGGCTGACTGGCCTGTATTTATTTGGTTTATTCATTTCTCTCTTGTTAAACAATGGTACAACATTGGCAGTCATCCAATCATCCGGTACCACATCTGTAGCCAGAGAGGATTGGAAAATGATGGTCAGTGCCTTTGCTATTTCCTCTCTTGCTTCTCAACAGTCTGGGATACATTTCATCCAGGCCTGGCGATTTATCTACTCTCATACTAAACCCCTTAATACTTCCTCTTTCACTATGTTTATCTCATTTAATATTTCACACTCCTCTCTTTTGTGAAGACAACGTCTCCTTTGACTCCACTCACTTTTTCCAAATAAAAACAAAGGGCGATCCTCCTGTCTGTGGGGCAACAACCGATGGCCTCATGAAGAACCTCCTAGCTCCGGCAAAACCAACAAAGAAATCCTATGAAGAATTGTGTACGCTGGTCCGCGAGCACGTAAATCCTAAGGAAAGCGGTATGATGGCGAGATATCGGTTCTACACGTGTCAACGATCGGAGGGCCAGGAAATGGCAAGCCATGTTGCCGAACTAAGGTGCCTCGCAGGACATTGTGAGTTTCAGGGATTCCTAGAACAAATGTTTAGAGACTTTTTTGTACTGGGCATTGGCCATGAGACAATCCTTTGCAAACTATTGACTGTAGAAACTCCGAATCTGCGTAAAGCCATAACGATAGCCCAGACATTCATGTCCACCAGCGACAACACCAAACAGATTTTGCAGAGTAAAGAAGTTTCAGCCAGTACTGTGCATAAAGTAACGTCGGTTTCGAGCAGAAACATACATGGCAGAACGTACACACCGGCGGCTGCTGCTGCACAACCTCAGATGACCCAGAGTCGCCATCAATCATTAATGCGGGGCAGTTAACACCTTGTAAGCGTTGTGGAGGTGATCATCGGCCCCATCAATGCCGCTTCAAGCACTATGCGTGCAACGGCTGCAGAACAATGGGACACCTCCAGCGAATGTGCAGGCGAGCTGCAAACCCTGCAAACCACCACGTTGCAGAGGAAGATAGATCCACTGTAGATCAGGCTGAATTGGAGACTCGTACCGAGGAGGCAGAAGTGTACAGGGCACACACATTCACGACGAAATGTCTACCAATAATGTTGAAAATTGAACTGAATGGTATTCCAGTAGCTATGGAACTGGACACGGGTGCAAATCAGTCCATAATGAGTAAAAAGGCCTTCGACAGGCTGTGTGGCAAAAAGGCACACAGGCTCAAGCTCAGCCCCATTCACACCAAATTAAGGACTTACACCAAGAACTAATCCCTGTACTTGGCAGTGCAGAAGTCAAAGTCTCCTATGACAGAGCAGTACACGAACTCCCGCTGTGGATGGTGCCAGAGGATGGCCCCACGTTGTTTGGCAGAAGCTGGCTGGGGAAAATCTGCTGGAACTGGGACAAAATCCGAATGCTTTCGTCCGTCGATGACGCCTAATGTGCCCAGGTTCTGAGCAAGTTCCCATCGTTGTTCGAGCCAGGCATTGGAAGCTTCTCATGGACGAAAGTGCAGATCCATTTGGTTCCCAGTACCCGACCCATCCACCACAAGGCACGGGTGGTACCGCACATGATGCGTGAGAAAGTGGAAATTGAGCTGGACAAGCTGCAGAGAAGGCATCATCATGCTGGTGGAATTCAATGAGTGGGCTAGTCCGATTGTCCTGGTACTTAGAGGACAGCACTGTTAGAATTTGTGGGGACTATAAAGTAACGATTAACCATTTTTCGCTACAGGACCAGTACCCACTACCCAAGGCATACAACCTTTTCGCGACCCTGACTGGAGGGAAGATGTTCCCCAAGCTGGTTCTGACCTCGGCCTATACGACGCAGGAGCTGGAGGTGTCTTCGAAAGGCCTCACCTGCATCAACATGCACAAAGGTCTGATCATCTATAACCCGGTGCCTGTTCGGAATTCGGTTGGCTGCGACAATCTTCCAACGGAACATGGAGAGCCCGCTAAAGTCGGTTCCTCGCACCGTGGTTTTCCAGGACGACATACTGTTACAGGTCAGGACACCATCGAGCACTTGAAGAATCTGGAAGAGGTTCTTAGTCGGTTGGATCGCATGGGACTCAGGTTAAAACGCTCCAAGTGTGTTTTCCTGGTGCAGGAGGTCGCGTTCTTGGGAAGAAGAATCGCAACATACGGCATCAGACACACCGACGCCAAGACAGAGGCCATCAAGAACGTGCCGAGACCACAGAACGTGATGGAGCTGCGGACGTTTCTGGGACTCCCTAACTATTTCGGTGACTTCCTACCTGGGTTAAGCACCCTGTTAGAACCCCTACATGCACTACTGCGCAAGGGAGACAACTGGGTATGAGGGAATTTACAAGAGGCTGCCTTTAAGAAAGCCAGAAATCTGTTGTGTTCAAACAAACTGGCCGTCCTCTATAACCCTTGTCAAAGATTAGTGCTAGCTTGCGATGCGTCGTCATACGGGGTCGGGTGTGTGTTACAACAGGCTAACAAATTGGGGATCTTGCAACTGGTCGCTTATGCATCCAGGAGTTTGTCCAAGGCCGAAAAGGCCTACAGCCTGATTGAAAAAGAGGCTCTGGCATGAGTTTACGGGGTAAAAAAAAATGCACCAGTACTTATTTGGCCTCAAGTTTGAGCTTGAAACTGACCACAAGCCACTCATATCACTGTTCTCTGAGAGCAAAGGGATGAACACCAATGCCTCTGCCAGCATCCAAAGATGGGCACTCATGCTGTTGGCATACAACTATGTAATCCGCCACAGACCGGGCACACACAACTGTGCAGATGCTCTCAGTCGGCTGTCATTGCCTATCACCGGAGTGGAAATGGCACAGCCAGCAGACTTGCTCATGGTCATGGAGGCATTAGGGAATGAAAAGTCTCCCGTTACGGCCCACCAGATCAGGACCTGGACCAGCCAGGACCCTTTACTGTCCTTGGTTAAAAAAAAACTGTGTTCTCCATTGGAGCTGATCCAGTGTCCCAGCGGAGATGCAGGAGGCGATTAAGTCGTTCCACAGGTGCAAAGACGAAATGTCCCTGCAGGTGGACTGTCTGTTGTGTGGCAATCGTGTGGTCTTGCCCAAGAAAGGCAGATACATCTTTATATGTGAACTGCACAGCACCCACCCAGGCATTGTAATGATGGATGCCATAGCCAGATCCCATGCGTGGTGGCCTGGCATCGACTCAGATTTAGAGTCATGCGTGCGCAACACTTACTCTCAGCTGAGTAATATGCCCAGAGAGGCACCGCTAAGTTTGTGGTCGTGGTCGTGGCCCTCCAAACCATGGTCGAGGGTCCACATGGACTATGTGGGCCCATTTCTAGGCAAAATGTTTTTGGTTGTCGTGGACACTTACTCAAAATGGATTGAATGTGCGATAATGTCTGTAAGCACGTCCACGGCAAGTATTGAAAGCCTACGAGCCATATTTGCCACGGACGGCTCGCCTGATGTCCTAGTCAGTGACAATGGGCCGTGCTTCACCAATGCTGAATTCAAGGAATTCATGACCCGCAATAGGATCAAACACATCACATCTGCCCCGTTCAAGTCAGCATGCAACGGCCAGACAGAATGGGCAGTTCAGACCATCAAGCAAAGCTTGAAATGTGTGTCGGAAAGCTCCCTGCAGACTCGGTTGTCCCGAATGCTGCTCAACTACCGCACCAGACCTCACTCACTCACCAAGGTTGCCCCAGCCGAGCTGCTCATGAAAAGGGCACCAAAAACAAGGCTCTCTCTTGTCCATCCTGATCTCCATGATCACGTGGAGGGCAAGCAGCATCAACAAAGTGTGTATCATGACTGCGCAAATTTGTCATGTGATCAATGATCCTGTGTTTGTGCTCAATTATGGACATGGTCCCAAATGGCTAGCTGACACGGTCACAGCCAAAGAGGGGAGTAGGGTGTTTCAGATCAAATTGGCCAATGGACAAATGTACAGAAAACATTTGGACCAAATCAAATTGTGGTTCACCAACTTCTACGAACAACGCAAAGAAGACACCACCAACTTTGACCCTCCAACACACACACAAGTTTCAACTGACATCATGGTTGACCACAAAGCCGAACTCACCATCCCCAGCAGCCCGGCAAGGCCGGCTGCCCAAGAGCCCAGTAAAGACCTAACCAAATCACCCACACCCGCATTTGTACCGAGACGATCGACAAGGGAGCGAAAAGCCCCAGATCATCTCACCTTGTAAATAAGTGTACTATTGACTTCACGGGGGAGTGATGTTATGTATTTAACCTGTATTAAACTACCACCAGAGGGCATCCCTTGGGAGCACGGTATATAAGCAGGCAGGTACCTGCACTCTGGAGTCTTATTAAAGGAGCTAAGGTCACACTTGCTCATTGTACACAGTACTCAGTTTCATCCTTTATTATATGAGTGTACCACACATCTGCCCTTTCATCTCTTTCTTCCCACTATCCAGGGCCCCAAACACACTTTCCAGGTGAAACAACAATTTATTGGTGTATTTCTTTCAATTTAGTATACGGTATTCGTTGCTCACGATGTGGTCTCCTAGACATTGGGGAGATCAAATGCAGATTGGATGATTGCTTTGCGGAACAGTACCATTTACTCTGCGATTGTGACCTTGAGCTACCCGTTGCTTGCCATTTTAATTTTATGTCCCATTCCCACTCTGAACTCTGTCCTCGGCTCCACAGCAGCACCTCACCTTTCCAATCGGCCCTTTACAACGGACTCAACATAGAGATCAACAATTTCAGATTCAAACCACTTCCCCCATTTTTTGGATAGCAGGTGTTGGTAATGATTCTGCTATTGCCATTGACAGCTCCTCGAGACCCATCTTTTGTTTCTTTACTTGTCCCATTACCATCTCTTTTGCCTTGCACCATCATCCCTTTTGTCATTTAACCTCTCCTGCCTTCACCCTATCACAGACATTCCCTTTTGTTCTTTCCTCCCCCCACTCCTTTCCCTGCTTCTGAACTTGCTTAAAAACGGTTACATCTCTAACTTTTTCCAGTTCTGACGAAGGGTCATTAACCTGAAATGATAACACTGTTTCTCACTTCACAGATGCTGCCTGACCTGCTGAGTATCTCAAGCATTTTGTGCTACTATGCTCACCTAGTTTTAGGTTATGCAGCTCACTTAGATTGTAGACTGCCTGGAGCAGCCGGAGAGCAATCAGGGAGAGAGATAGTGTCGATGGCAAGGGGAGAGTTTTAGTCATGGCCAAATGCAATGTCCTCATTGTTTCCATTATTCAACTGCAGGAAATTATGGCTCAACAATGACAACACTGGGTTGCAAATCAGGCAGAATAGAGGTCATTGTGGAATTGAGGGAAGTGGTGGAGAGAGCTGGATTCTCATCAACATTTGACCACATGCCGATGAACGATGTCCCAAGGGGCAATATGTAAATTAGGAAAAGTAGGAAATTGAGGATGGAACGCTGGGCTATACTAGAAATAACTCTGGAGATGGGGGAATCCAGTACTGGAGATGTGATGGCAGCATTGCTATTGATAGTAATGGAAACATTCAAATGCAATCCCGAGAAACAATAAGGGAGCTATTACGCTACTTGGTGTATTTTATAGACCACCAAATAGTGGGAAGGAAATAGAGGAGCAGATTTCCAAGGAAATTACTGAGAGTTACAAGAACTATAGAGTAGTGATAATGGGAGACTTTAACTACCCCAGTATTGAATGGGGCAGTGATTGTGTTAAAGGCAGAGAAGGGCAGGAATTTCCAAAGTGTGTTCAGGAGAATTTTCTTGATCAGTATGTTTCCTGCTCAATGAGAAAGGAGGCTTTGCTGGATCTTGTCCTGGGGAATGAAGTGGGTCAAGTGGAAATTGTCAGAGTCAGGCAGCACCTTGGAAATAGTGATCATAGTATTGTAAGGTTTAGATTTGTTTTGGAGAAGGACAAGAAGCAATCTTGAATTAAATTACTTAACTGTAGGAGAGCTAATTTCAGCAAATTGAGGAGGGGTCTGGCCCAGGTAAATTGGTGCCAAAGCCTGGCAGGTGAAGGAGCAATGGCGGTCTTTAAAGAAGAAATGGTTCGGGTACAATCTAGGTACATTCCCACAAGGGGGAAAAGGGAGGGCAACCAAAGCCAGAGCTCTCTGGATGATGATGGAGTTAAAGAGCAGAAAAAGGGGGCGTATGACAGATGTCAGTTTGATACTACATCAGGCTGAGTATAACAAATACAGAGGACAAGTGAAAAAGGAAATAAGAGGGGGAAAAAGACAGTACTAGAATAGATTGGCAGCTAAACTAAAAGGGAATTCAAAATAAAAGGGTCTTCAGTATGCATATTAACAGTGAAGAGTTGTCAGAGGAGCAGTGAGGCCAATTAAGGACCAAAATGGAGATCTATTGGTGGAGACAGAAGGTATAGCTGCAGTACTAAATGAATACTTTGCATCGGTGTTTACTAAGGAATACAACTTTGCCAAACCTAAGATAAGTGAGGAGGTTGGCAGGATACTGGATGAGATAAAAAATAAAGGCTGCATTTTCCTAGATGGTGTCGAGCTTCTTGAGTAACATTGGAGCTGCATTCATCCAGGCTGTTGGAGCTGCACTCAGCCAGACAAGTGGAGAGTATTCCACACACTCCTGACTTGTGCCTTTTTAGATGGTGGAAAGGCTTTGGGGAGTCAGGAGGAGAGACACTCACTGCAAAATACCCAGCCTCTGACTTCTCGTGTCTATGATATTTATGTAGCTGGTCCAGTTAAGTTTCTGCTCAATGGTGACCCCCAGGATGTTGATGGTAGGGGATTCGGTGATGGTAATGCCATCAAGGGGCAGTGGTTAGACTTTCTTGTTGGAGATATTCATTGCCTTTTTAAAAGTCCATATACACAACATCAAGTGCACTGACCTCATCCATCCTCTCTGTTACCTCATCAAAAAAATTCAAATCAAGTTAGTCAAACATGATTTGCCCTTAATAAATCCATGCTGGCTCTCCTTTATTAATCCAAGTGTTAATTTTCTCCCAGATTATTCTTTCTAAAAGCATTCCCACCAATGATGTTAAACTGACTGGTCTGTAATTTCAAGTTTATCCTTCATCCCTTTTTTGAATACGGGTGTAACATTTGCAATCCTCCATTCCTTTGGCACCATCCTTGTATCCAAGGAGGATTGGAAGATTGTGGCCAGCACCTCCGCAATTTCTACCCTTCTGTAACCTAGGATGCATCCCATCCAGATAGGGTGATTTATCCAAGCAAGGCAGGCTTCAATGCAATGAAAGAGAGGCTGGCCACAGTAAACTAGGCTAATCCATTAATGGGTAAAATGACAGATCATCACTGGGAGGTGTTCAAAAAATAATTTAATGTGATGCCGACACTGGAAGTTGCTGTCCAACTTACTCCATAATTATGACGAGCGCTGTTAGCATCACCATTATTTTGAATGGAAAATCTGGGCCATTAAAATAAATTAGAGATATTAAATCTCATTTTCAAAACATTTATTGAGAAACAATATTTAAGTAAATAATGCTGTAATTGTTGCTATAAAATTCTGTGTTGTGAAAAAAGGCTACATTTATTAAAAATCCAGATAAGTCCTATTGTGCCTTGTATTGTACATTTTATGATCCCAAATTAGTTGAGTTGCATAATAGGAAATTGATTACTGACCATGAGACATTCTTGAAATTATTTTTCTATAGCAACACACATCGCATTTTTTTTATAAACACAAACCTAAAATTAAAATGATTAAATTGTCTTTCTGAAAGATCTATCCCAAAGTATAACCATAAAATAAGTAAAAGGATCTTGCATTTATATCTACAGATGGTAAAAGAAAATAAGTATCTGGTTAACAGCAAAATATTCGGTGAACAGAGAAGTCAACATACAATTTGTAACATATGGCACCACACTACTTTATTTTGATTAGAATACAAGCCATTCTCTTACATCTCACAATTACAGAAGATTCGAGGTCACACAGCTGGGTGCCTGGCAGCCCTATCAGCTAGGAATAGTGCAGAACACAGTAAGGCAAGGAAGAAAGTGGGAAGAAAGAAAATAAAGTAGCTACAACCCATCGCAAAAAAGCCACCCACTTCCCCAAGTTTACCCCACACCTCTATATTCCTCAATTTTTCTTATTGCCACATTTACATTTAATTTCTTCCCCCATAGATACTATACTGAGACCATGGTTGTAGAAACAGCTCAAGCCCATTGTGAAATTATTTTTGTGACATTATTGCAGTCACTATTGAATCCAGCTTTGGCAGTAATCAGCAGAGGTGCAGTGGAGAGTATATGGATAATACCAACTTTTATTTTCAATGGCAAGAATGTCAACTTTTTGGCAGCATGTAATTGAGGAATATAGGAATATATGGAACATATCCACTTTTAATTTTTGGAAGCTAAGCTATAAATGGGGATTAAACATTTCTACTCTCATTCCTAATTAAGGCATTATCCACAAACACAAAAAAGTGTAATTTCCATTCATATCAGATCATCATCATCATATTATTGCTTAATCGTCCTTCACATATATTCCCCAGAACTAAATTTACACTCCCAGAACAAGGAGGATAGATTGGGAATTTGGGCCGACAGGTTGTCTGTTCATTAGTTTGAAAGGATGGAAAATCTTGCAGGAATTATTGACCTCAACACGGGAATTCCAGATGTATGCTTCTGGTGTGTAAAACTCCTTTGCGGGAACATGAATTTGTAAAATTAACCTCGACATATTCAGGACAGAACTCTTTCAGATGAAGCTAAATAGCACTGCTCACTGAGATCACTGGTCGATTTTTAATTTTGAATCCTAATTTGCAGAATAATTACATAAAGAGGATAGAGAGAAAAGATTCCTCACCTCAAGTATGGAAGTTTCAAGTTGACAACCTGAATGTACCATCTCCTCTTGTTGGATCCACAACAGTCGGATCCATAACAGTACATCAAATTCAAAAGGATGAGATGGCAAATCACACAGATTAAGGTGATATGGGCAGTCACCTTCTGAAGATCATAAACATTAGTCATTGTTCCTGCAATGAAGAGCCATTTTTTATACTACACATTTTATATCATCAGTGATTCATTTTGAAAACAAAGCCTAGAAATTGTTGGTATTATCAGACAAATGTGTAAAGTGTTTATATGATATTCCTTTGCTGTTATTTTAATGGCAACCTACTCTCTTTAAAAAAAAAACCCTCAAAAGAACAACCCTTCACCCCTCCGTCTTTGCAAACTAACACCCCATCTCCAAAGTCATTAAACATGTTGTCACCTCCCAAACCCGTGCCCATCGTTCCCGGAACTCCATGTCTGAAACGCTCCAATCAGGTTTCTGCCCCGTCACAGTACCAAAACGGCTCATATCAAAGTCACAAATAACATCCTATATGACTGTGACAAAAGTAACCTATCCCTCCTCATTCTGTCTGTAGCCTTTGACACAGTTGACCACACCATCCTCCTCCAACGCCTCTCCACCATCATCCAGCTGGCTGTTTTCATTCTTATCTATCGAATCATAGCCAGAAAATCACTTGCAATGGCTTCTCTTCCCATTCCGTTACCTCTGGTATCCCCCAAAAATCTATCCTTGGCTCTCGCCTATTTCTCATCTACATGCTGCCCCTCAGTGACATCATCTGAAACCACAGCATCAGTTTCCACTCCACATGTGTGACCCCTCTGCTTGTCTGACATTTAGTACTGGATGAGCAGAAATTTCCTCTAAATATTGGGAAGAATGAAGCCATCATTTTCGGTCCCCCCAACAAACTCCGTTCCCCTAACCACTGACTCCATCCCTCTGCCTGGAAATTGTATGAGGGTGAACTAGACTGGTCGCAACCTTGCTGTCATATTTGACCCTGAAATGCGCTTCCAACCACATATCTGCGCCATCATAACACTGCCTATTTCCACCTCTGGAACACTGCCCGACACTGCTCCTGCCTCAGCTCATCTGCTGCTGAAACCCTCATCCATGACTTTGGTACCTGATTTGACTATTCCAACACACGCCTGGCTGGCCTCCCATGTTCTAGAATAGTGGCAAATGGAATTCAATCTGGATAAGCGTGAGGTCTAACAAGGCAAGGGAATTATATTAAATGGTATGACACTGAAAAGTGTAGAGGACTAAAGGGACCTTGGAGTGCAGGTCCACAGATCCCTGAAGGTAGCAGGCCAGGTAGATGAGGTAGTTAAGGTAGTATATGGAATACTTCCCATTATTAGTCGAGGCATGGAATACAAGAGCAAGGATGTTATGCTTGAACTGTATAAAACATTGGTTAGGCTACAGCTGGAGTACTGTGTATAGTTCTGGTCACCACATTACAGGAAAGGGTGCAGAGAAGATTTACAAAAACGTTACCCGGAATGGATAATTTTGGCTATGAGGAAAGATTGGAGATGCTCGGTCTGTTTTCTTTGGAATAGAGGAGGCTTAGGGGAGACCTGATTGAGGTGTAAAAAATTATGAGGACCTGGATAGAGTGGATAGGAAGGACCTGTTTCCCTTATCGGATGGGTCAATAACCAGGGGGCATAGATTTAAAGTAATTGGAGAGAGGTTTAGAGGAGATTTGAGGGGAAATTTCTTCACCCAGAGGGTGGTGGGAATCTGGAACTCACTGCCTGAAAGGGTGGCAGAGGCAAAAAGCCTCACCACATTTAAAAAATACTTGGGTGTGCGCTTAAAGTGCCGTAATCTACAAGGCTACGGACAAAGAGCTAGAAAGTGGGATTAGGCTGGTAAGCTCTTGGTCGGCCAGCGCGGACATGATGGGCCGAAATGGCCTCCTTCCATGCTGTATATTTCTATCATTCCAGTTTATCCAAAACCCATGCCCGTGTCCTCACTTGCACCAAGTCCGTACGCCCATCAACCCTATGTTCGCAGACCTACATTGGCTTCCAGTTAAGCAATGTCTCGATTTTAAAATTCTCATCCTTGTTTTCAAATCCCTCCATAGCCTCACCACTCCCTAGCTCTGTAATCTCCTCCAGCGCCACAACCCTCAGATATATCTGCACTCCTCTAATTTTGGCATCTTGAGCATCCTGATTTTAATCACTCAACCACTGGTGGCTGTGCTTTCAGCTGCCAAGGTCCTAAGCTCTGGAATTCCCTCTCTAAACCTCACCACCTCTCTACCTCTTTTTCCTCGTTAAAAGCTACCTCTTTGACCAAGCCTTTGGTCATCTATCCTAATTTCTCCTTCTGTGGCTTGGTGTCAAATTTTGTTTGATAATGCTCCTGTGAAGTGCCTTTGGATATTTTACTACATTAAAGGCACTATATAAATACAAGTTGTTGTTGCAAGTATTAATTAGTTTAAAATAAATGTCTTAATGCCTGCATTAAAGTAACAGACAAGGATCATCATACAAATACCGGTCATTTCTAGACTCAAAAAATTATGGTGGCGGTTCTGGAAGAGTCAACAAAATAAGTGCATTATCTTGGTAATACATGACCCTAATGTTTTATTTTTGGTTTGAGCTTGGTGGGGTATAATTCTCTCATATAAGTCTACACACATCAGTATTTACATACATACATATACTCCATGGTAGTAAATACACCAAATAAAGTGTCAACATTCAAAATTGAGAGGGGTGGATGGGGGCAACCCTCAACTGCCCTAGAAAATAAATCCTGTACATGATGCACAGTATACCTACAATTCTCACTACATTGCTGATGATCACGATGGTCAACAGTGCCTTTTGTTTTTGTTTTCATTATTTCAAACCATTTGGGACGGGGTAGAACTTAACCGGAATGTGAATATCACTTTCAGAAATGAAATGCAAATGCCAAGCAGCACATCTGAAAATGAAGGAAAAATTAAAATATGAAGCAGTTCGCCCTCTACACCAGTATTTTCCATAATGTTTTGAACTGCTTCCTTAATCAAGGTTACCCTAGGGAATGTTGAGCTGGAAACATTTGAGAAAAATAATATGATTACCAAAAGTTTTCAGATTACCACAACCCATTTTCAAGTTCCATGAGTTATACGAGTACCCTATATCTCATATTTTGTTTTATAGTATTTATCACAAAATTGCATTCTTAGAAAACACTTCCTACTTCCATCCCCTTTTCCCCCCCCACAGGTTTCCTAATGGTTTTATATAAATAAGTTATTCCTCATCATGCACAGAGAATGCAGCAGCTCTTAGTATTTCCATACAGTTCACCAAAATAAGAGCCCCTGTCAGGTGTCTCCAATGCCTTGTAATTGGGTTTTTCATTTTATCCAGTGCACTTTGCAGTTCTTGCAATACATCCCGGTATCCATCTCCAAACTTGATGCTCCATGTGTAAAGAAAATCGTACGCTGGCTTCCACATGGTCTATAAAAGGACAAATAAAATATGAAAAGAGTTCAAGAAACATTTTAAAAAATCAATGTTGAATAGCTGCACAATCTACACTGCCAAATAGTCAAAGCAGCAACCCACCTCCTGACTAACATCGCCACCTTTAGTTCTGTGAGGCGCTTCATATGCATCCATTTGCTGTTTTGTGAGTTTGGATAGTTTTTCTGTCAACTCTCTCCAACGAACGCCGAGCTCCACAGCAGCTGAGAGCATAACAACATCTTGAACAAGACGAACCACTATTCCTTGGCTATCAAGCTTTAGCAGTCCCTACAAAACAACAGAGTACGAAAATTGTTTACAGGTTAGCACAACAAAGAATAAGCCTATTATACAGAGATCTCCTCAAGAGAGTTCAAGATCAAGAATATCATAGAGTACCACGACCACACACACTGAATCAACGAAGAGTAGCAAGAAAAAGATTGTTGAAAAAAGGCCGAGGTGTGATCTAATAGAGGTCTTTAAAATTCTGAAAGGTTTTGAGAGAGTGGATATAGAATGTCTCCACTTGTGGGGAAGAGGATAACTAAAGGCCTTCTTCACCGCCTGCTGTACCTGTATGCCAACTTTCAATGACTGATGTACCATGACATCCAGGTCTCGTTGCACCTCCCCTTTTCCTAATCTGCCGCCATTCAGATAATATTCTGTCTTCGCGTTTTTGCCCCCAAAGTGGATAACCTCATATTTATCCACATTATACTGCATCTGCCATGCATTTACCCACTCACCTAACCTGTCCAAGTCACCCTGCAGCCTCTTAACGTCCCCTTCACAGCTCACACCACCACCCAGTTTAGTGTCATCTGCAAACTTGGAGATATTACACTCAATTCCTTCATCTAAATCACTGATGTATATTGTAAAGAGCTGGGGTCCCAGCACTGAGCCCTACAGCACTCCACTAGTCACTGCCTGTCATTCTGAAAAGGACTCATTTATCCCGACTCTCTGCTTCCTGTCTGCCAACCAGTTCTCTATCCACGTCAGTACATTACCCCCAATACCATGTGCTTTGATTTTGCACACCAATCTCTTGTGTGGGACCTTGTCAAAAGCCTTTTGAAAGTCCAAATACACCACATCCACTGGTTCTGCTAGTTACATCCTCAAAAAATTCCAGAAGATTTGTCAAGCATGATTTCCCTTTCATAAATCCATGCTGACTTGGACCGATCCTATCACTGCTTTCCAAATGCGCTACTATTTCATCCGTAATAATTGATTCCAACATTTTCCCCACCACTGATGTCAGGCAAACCGGTCTATAATTACCCGCTTTCTCTCTTCTTTCCCCCCCCCCCCTTTTTTTTTTTTTAAATGGTGTTACATTAGCTATCCTCCAGTCCATAGGAACTGATCCCGAGTCGATAGACAGTTGGAAAATGATCACCAATGCATCCAATATTTCTAGGGCCACTTCTTTAAGTACTCTGGGATGCAGACTATCAGGCCCCGGGGCCTTCAATCCCATCAATTTCCTTAACACAATTTCCTGCCTAATAAGGATATCCTTCAGTTCCTCCTTCTCACTAGACCCTCGGTCCCTTAGTACTTCCGGAAGTTTATTTGCGTCTTCCTTTGTGAAGACAGAACCAAAGTGTTTGTTCAATTGGTCTGCCATTTCTTTGTTCCCCATTATAAATTCACCTGAATCCGACTGCAAGGGACCTACGTTTGTCTTCACTAATCTTTTTCTCTTCACATATCTATAGATACTTTTGCAGTCAGTTTTTATGTTCCCGGCAAGCTTCTTCTCATACTCTATTTTCCCCCTCTTAATTAAACCCTTTGTCCTCCTCTACTGAATTCTAAATTTCTCCCAGTCCTCAGGATTGCTGCTTTATCTGGCCAATTTATATGCTTCTTCCTTGGATTTAACACTATCCTTAATTTCCCTTGTTAGCCACGGTTGAGCCATTTTCCCCATTTTATTTTTACTCCAGACAGGGATGTATAATTGCTGAAGTTCATCCATGTGATCTTTAAATGTTTGCCATTGTCTATCCACCGTCAACCCTTTAAGTATCATTTGCCAGTCTATTCTAGCCAATTCACACCTCAAACCATCAAAGTTACCTTTCCTTAAGTTCAGGACCCTAGTTTCTGAATGAACTATGTCACTCTCCACCTTAATAAAGAATTCTACCATGTTATGGTAACTCTTCCCCAAGGGGCCTCGCACAACAAGATTGCTAATTAGTTCTTTCTCGTTACACATCACCCAGTCAAGGATGGCCACCTCCCTAGTTGGTTCCTCGATGTATTGGTCGAGAAAACCATCCCTAATACACTCCAGGAAATCCTGCTCCATCGCATTGCTACCAGTTTGGTTAGCCCAAACAATATGTAGATTAAAGTCACGCATGATAACTGCTGTACCTTTATTGCATGCATCCCTAATTTCTTGTTTGATGCTGTCCCCAACCTCACTACTACTGTTTGGTGGTCTGTGCACAACTCCCACTAGCGTTTTCTGCCCTTTGGTATTCTGTAGCTCTGCCCACACCGATTCCACATCACCCAAGCTAATGTCCTGTCTTACTGTTGCATTAATTTCCTCTTTAACCAGCAATGCCATCCCGCCTCCTTTTCCTTTCTGCCTATCCTCCTAAATGTTGAATACCCCTGGATGTTGAGTTCCCAGCCTTGGTCACCCTGGAGCCATGTCTCCGTGATGCAATTACATCATACCCATTAAGTGCTATCTGTGCAGTTAATTCGTCCACCTTATCCCGAATACTCCTCGCATTGAGGCACAGAGCCGTCAAGCTTGTCTTTCTAACACACTTTGCCCCTTTAGAATTTTGCTGTAATGTGGCCCTTTTTGCCTTAGGTTTCTCTGCCCTCCACTTTTACTTTTCTTCTTCCTATCTTTTGCCTCTGCCTCCATTTTATTTCCCTCTGTCTCCCTGCTTAGGTTCCCATCCCCCTGCCATATTAGTTTAACTCCTCCCCAACAGCACTAGCAAATACTCCCCCTAGGACATTGGTTCTGGTCCTGCCCAGGTGCAGAACGTCTGGTTTGTAATGGTCCCTCCTCCCCCAGAACCGATTCCAATGTCCCAGGAATTTGAATCCCTCCCTTCTGCACCACCCCTCAAGCTACGTATTCATCTGAGCTATCCTGTGATTCCTCCTCTGACAAGCACGTGGCACTGGTAGCAATCCTGGGATTACTACTTTTGAGGTCCTACTTTTTAAATTTAGCTCCTCGTTCCCTAAATTCGTCTCGTAGGACCTCATCCCGTTTTTTACCTATATCGTTGGTACCTATATGCACCACGACAACTGGCTGTCACCCTCCCTTTTCAGAATGCCCTGCACCCGCTCCAAAACATCCTTAACCCTTGCATCAGGGAGGCAACATACCATCCTGGAGTCTTGGTTGTGGCCGCAGAAACATCTATCTATACCCCTCACAATTGAATCCCCTATCACTATCGCTCTCCCACTCTTTTTCCTGCCCTCCTGTGCAGCAGAGCCACCCACGGTGCCATGAACCTGGCTGCTGCTGCCCTCCCCTGATGAGTCATCCCCCTCAACAGTACGCAAAGTGGTGTATGTGTTGTGCAGGGGGATGACCGCAGGGGACCCCTGCACTATCTTCCTTGCACTGCTCTTCCTGTTGGTCACCCATTCCCTATCTGGCTATGTAACTTTTAGCTGCGGTAAGACCAACTCACTAAACGTGCTATTCACGTTATTGTCAACATCGTGGATGCTCCAGAGTAAATCCACCCGCAGCCTCAGTGCCGCAACGCGGTCCGTCAGGAGCTGCAGGCAGATGCACTTCCTGCACACATAGTCGTCAGGGACACCAGAAGCGTCCGTGACTTCCCACATAGTACAGGAGGAGCATAACACATGTCCGAGCTCTACTGCCATGACTTAACCCTTCGATTAACTTAATTTGGCAACAACAATGCTAAATGTTCCTTACTGATAAAGAAAAAAGAAAAACTACTTACCAAATCACCAGCCAATCACTTACCCCCCCTTGGCTGTGACGTTACCTTTTGATTTCTTTCTACTTCTTTTTTGCCTTCTCACCCTGCTGCAGCTACACTGGCTGGCCTTTATAGGCCTCTCGACGTTGCTCCTTGATCTCCCGCCTCTCCGACTGCCTCACGAACTCCCCGCTGGCCTTTCTAGGCCTCATGACGTTGCTCCTCGATCTCCCACCACTCCGACTGCCTCACAAACTCCACCTGGCCTTTATAGGCCTCCCGAAATTGATCCTCGATCTCCCGCCTCTCCGCCACATCATAACCATCCTCACGATCTTTACCCCGAGCAGCAGGAAACATACCTGCTCCTGGGCTGCGGACTCAGAGCATTCCATGCCCAACAGGGAGCCAAGCCTATCCATCAGGCTGGCGTCCAGGCGTAGATCCTGTTAAAAAGAAAAACTGCGCACGCTGTGGGAATTGGAAATTCTGGGTTTCCCAACCAGAACTCCTGCCCCCACTTGCAAATCTCGCCCCAATAAATATCAGGGACCCTAAATCTGTATTTAGGACCAAGTGATTGATTAAGAGGGGAAAAATAGGGTATGAGAGTAAACTTGCAAGGAAAATAAAACTGACTGCAAAAGTTTCTACAAGTACGTAAAAAGAAAAAGATTAGTGAAGACAAATGTAGGTCCTTTACAGACAGAAACAGGAGAATTTGTAATGGGGAACAAGGAAATGGCAGAACAAGTAAACAAATACTTCGGTTCTGCCTTCACGGAAACGGACACAAATAACATCCCAGAAATTCTAGGGAACCAAGGGTCTAGTGAGCAAGAGGAATTAAAGGAAATGATTATTAGTAAGAAAATAGTACTGCAGAAACTAATGAGACTGAAGGCTGATAAATCCCCAGAGCCTGATGATCTGCATCCCAGAGTACTAAAATAGCATTGGTTGTTATCTTCTAAAATTTTATAGGATTATGGAACAGTTCCTGCAGATTGGAAGGTGGCAAATGTAACCCCACTATTTAAGAAAAGAGGGAGAGAGAAAACAGGGAACTGCAGACCAGTTAGCCTATCAGTAGTAGGAAAAATGCTGGAGTCTATTATAAAGGATGTGAAAGCTGCACACTTAGATAATATCAATGGGATTAAACAAAGTCAACATGGATTTATGAAAGGAAAATCATGTTTAGCAAACCTACTGAAATTGTTTGAGGATGTAACTGTTAGAATAGATAAGAGAGAACCAGTGGATGTGGTGTATTTGGATTTTCAGAAGGCATTTGATAAAGTCCCAATTAAGAGGTTATTTTTGCAAAATTAGAGCACATAAGATTGGGGGTAATGTATTGGCATGGATTGAAAATTGATTAACTGACATGAAACAGAGAGCAAGAATAAATGGGTCTTTTTCAGGGTGGCGGGCAGTGACTAGTGGGCTACCACAAGGATCAGTCAGTGCTTGGGCTCCAGCTATTCACATATAATATATATATATAAAAAAATGATTTGGATGAGAGAATCAAATGGAATACTTCCAAGTTTGCTGACGACACAAAACTAGGTGGGATTGCGAGTTGTGAGGTGGATGCAAAGACACTGCAAGGCTATTTAGATAGGTTGAGTGAGTGAGTGGCCAACACATGGCAGATGCAGTATAACGTGGATAAATGTGAAGTTATCCACTTTGGTAGGAAAAACATAAGGACAAAGTATTATTTAAATGATGATGGCTTGCGAAGTGTTGATGTATAGAGGGACGTGGGTGTTTTTGTACATTAGTCATTGAAAGCAAACATGCAGTTGCAGCAAGCAGTTAGAAAGGCAAATGGTATGTTGGCCTTCATTGCAAGAGGATAAGAGTATAGGAGCAAGGATGTCTTACTACAGTTATACCGCACCTGGAGTATTGTGTGCAGTTTTGTTCTCCTTACTGAAGAAAGGATAGACTTGCCATAGAGGGAGTGCGGCGAAAGTTCACCAGACTGATTCCTGGGATGGCAGGACTGTTGTATAAGAAGAGATTGGGTCGGCTAGGCCTGTATTCACTAGAGATTAGAAGAATGAGAGGGGATCTCATTGAAACATATAAAATTCTGACTAGGTTGGATAGACTGGATACGGGAGGATGTTTCCCCTGGCTGGGAAGTCTAGAACAAGGGGTCACAGTCTCAGGATATGGGGTAGGAAATTTAGGACCGAGATGAGGAAAATGTTTTCACTCAGAAGGTGGTGAACCTGTGGAATTCTCTACCACAGAAGGCTTTGGAGGCCAAGTCACTGAATATATTTAAGAGGGAGATAGATAGATTTCTAGAAACGAAAGACATTCAGGGGTATGGGGAAAAAGCAGGAATATGGTGTTGAGATGGAGGATCAGCCAACCTGAGGACTGGGAGAAATTTAGAATTCAGCAGAGGACAAAGCGTTTAATTAAGAGGGGGAAAATAGAGTACGAGAAGAAGCTTGCCGGGAACATAAAAACTGACTGCAAAAGCTTCTATAGGTATGTGAAGAGAAAAGGATGAGTGAAGACAAACATAGATCTGTTGCAGTCGGATTCAGGTGAAATTATAATAGGGAACAAAGAAATGGCAGACCAATTAAACAAATGCTTTGGTTCTGTCTTCATGACGGAAGACACAAATAACCTTCTGGAAGTACTAAGGGACTGAGGGTCGAGTGAGAAGGAGGAACTGAAGGATATCCTTAATGGTGGGAAATTGGGTAAGGGAAATTGATGGGATTGAAGGCTGATAAATCCCCGGGGCCTGATAGTCTGCATCCCAGAGTACTTAAGGAAGTGGCCCTAGAAATAGTGGATGCATTGGTGATCATTTTCCAACAGTCTATCGACTCTGGATCAGTTCCTATGGACTGGAGGGTAGCTAATGTAACACTACTTTTTAAAAAGTGAGGGAGAGAGAAAGCAAGCTGGTAATTGCCTGACATCAGTGGTGGGGAAAATGTTGGAATCAATTATTAAGGATGAAATAGCAGCGCATTTGGAAAGCAGTGACAGGATCGGTCCAAGTCAGCATGGATTGATGAAGGGGACAAATCTGCTGGAATTTTTTGAGGATGTAACCAGTAGAGTGGACAAGGGAGAACCAGTGGATGTGTTGTATTTGGACTTTCAAAAGGCTTTTGACAAGATCCCACACAAGAGATTGGTGTGCAAAATCAAAGCACATGATATTAGGGGTAATATACTGACGTGGATAGGGAACTGGTTGGAATATAGGAAGCAGAAAGTTGGGATAAACGGGTCCTTTTCAGAATGGCAGGCAGTGACTAGTGGAGTGCCGCAGGGCTCAGTGCTGGGACCCCAGCTCTTTGCAATATGCATCAATGATTTGGATGAAGGAATTGAGTGTAATATCTCCAAGTTTGCAGATGACACTAAACTGGGTAGCAGTGTGAGCTGTGTGGGGGATGCTAGGAAGCTGCAGGGTGACTTGGACAGGTTAGGTGAGTGGGCAAATGCATGGCAGATGCAGTATAATGTGGATAAGTGCGAAGTTATCCACTTTGGGGGCAAAAACGCGAAGACAGATTATTATCTGAATGGCGGCAGATTATGCAAAAGGGAGGTACAACGAGACCTGGGTGTCATGGGGGTTCATCAGTCATTGAAAGGTGGCATACAGGTACAGCAGGCAGTGAAGGCAGCAAATGGTATGTAGGCCTTCATAGCGAGGGGATTTGAGTATAGGAGCAGGGAGGTCTTACTGCAGTTGTACAGGGCCTTGGTGAGGCCTCACCTGGAATAGTGTGTTCAGTTTTGGTCTCCTAATCTGAGGAAGGACGTTCTTGCTATTGAGGGAGTGCAGCGAAGGTTCACCAGACTGATTCCTGGGATGGCAGGACTGACGAGAGGCGGGAGTTCCGGGGATCGGAGAGGCCTACAAAGGGCCAGGGAGACCGGGAGCGCAGCGAGTCGGCGAGAGGCAGGAGTTCTGGGGATCGGAGTGGCCTACAAAAGGCCAGTGAGACCGGGAGCGCAGCGAGTCGGCGAGAGTTCTGGGGATCGGAGAGGCCTACAAAAGGCCAGTGAGACCAGGAGCGCAGCGAGTCGGCAAGAGGTGGGAGTTCTGGGGATCGGAGAGCTCAGCTTGTGCAGCGACAGGGGGAAGGCAAAAAAGAAGAAAGAAATTGAAAGGTGACATCACAGCCGAGGGGGCAAGTGATTGGCTGGTGATTTGCAAGTAGTTTTTATTTTTTCTCTTCTATGTCAGGAAGTAACCTTTAGCATTGTTGTTGTCAATTTAAGTTAATCTAAGGGGTAAGTCATGGCAGGAGAGCTCGGACACGTGATATGCTCCTCCTGTACTATGTGGGAAGTCAGGGACACTTCTGGTGTCCCGGACGACAACATGTGCGGGAAGTGTATCCACCTCCAGCTCCTAACGGACCACGTTGCGGAATTGGATCTGAAGGTGGATTCACTCTGGAGCATCCACGATGCTGAGAATGACGTGAATAGCACGTTTAGTGAGTTGGTCTTACCGCAGGTAAAGGGTCCACAGCCAGATAGGAAATGGAAGACCAACAGGAAGGGCAGTGCAAGGAAGGTAGTGCAGGGATCCCCTGCAGTCATCCCCCTGCTAAACAGATACACCGCTTTGAGTACTGTTGAGGGGGATAACTCATCAGGGGGGAGCAGCAGCAGCCAAGTTCATGGCACCATGGCTGGCTCTGGTGCACAGGAGGGCAGGAAAAAGAGTGGGAGAGCAATAGTGATTGGGGATTCAATTGCAAGGGGAATAGATAGGCGTTTCTGCGGCTGCAACCGAGACTCCAGGAAGCTGTGTTGCCTCCCTGGTGCAAGGGTCAAGGATGTCTCGGAGCGGGTGCAGAACATTCTGAAAAGGGAGGGTGAACAACGAGTTGTCATGGTGCACATTGGTACCAACGGTAAAAATTGGTAAAAAAACGGGATGAGGTCCTATGAGATGAGTTTAAGGAGCAAGGAGCTAAATTAAAAAGTAGGACCTCAAAAGTAGTAATCTCGGGATTGCTGCCAGTGCCACGTGCTATTCAGATTAGGAATCGCAGGATAGCTCAGATGAATACGTAGCTTGAGCAGTGGTGCAGTAGGGAGGGATTCAAATTCCTGTGGCATTGGAACCGGTTCTGGGGGAGGTGGGACCTGTACGAACCGGACGGTCTGCACCTAGGCAGGACTGGAACCAACGTCCTAGGAGGAGTGTTTGCTGGTGCTGTTGGGGAGGAGTTAAACGAATATGGCAGGGGTATGGGAACCAATGCAGGGAGACCGAGGGAAACAAAATGGAGACAGAAGCAAAAGACAGAAAGGAGATGAGTAAAAGTGGAGAGCAGAGAAACCCAAGGCAAAAAACAAAAAGGGCAACTTTGCAGCAAAATTCTAAAGGGTCCAAGTGTGTTAAAAAGGCAAGCTTAAAGGCTCTGTGCCTCAATGCGAGAAGTATTCGGAATAAGGTGGACTAATTAACTGTGCAGACAGCAGTTAATGGCTACGATGTGGTTGGCATCATGGAGACATGGCTCCAGGTTGACCAAGGCTGAGAACTCAACATCCAAGGGTATTCAACATTTAGGAAGGATAGACAGAAAGGAAAAGGAGGCGGGGTGGCGTTGCTGGTTAAAGAGCAAATTAATGCAATTGTAAGGAAAGACATTAGCTTGGATGATGTGGAATCGGTATGGGTGGAGCTACGGAATACCAAGGGGCAGAAGACGCTAGTGGGAGTTGTGTACAGACCTCCAAACAGTAGCAGTGATGTTGGGGAGGGCATCAAACAGGAAATTAGGGGTGCATGCAATAAAGGTGCAGCAGTTATCATGGGCGACTTTAATATGCATACAGATTGGGCTAACCAAACCAGAAACAATACGGTGGAGGAGGATTTCCTGGAGTGCATAAGGGATGGTTTTCTAGACCAATATGTTGAGGAACCAACTAGGGGGGAGGCCATCTTAGACTGGGTGTTGTGTAATGAGAGAGGATTAATTAGGAATCTCGTTGTGCGAGGCCCCTTGGGGAAGAGTGACCATAATATGGTGGAATTCTTCATTAGGATGGAGAATTAAACAGTTAATTCAGAGACCATGGTCCAGAACTTAAAGAAAGGTGACCTTGAAGGTATGAGGCGTGAATTGGCTAGGATAGATTGGCGAATGATACTTAAAGGGTTGACAGTGGATGGGCAATGGCAGACATTTAGAGACAGCATGGATGAACTACAACAATTGTACATCCCTGTCTGGCGTAAAAATAAAAAAGGGAAAGTGGCTCAACCGTGGCTATCAAGGGAAATCAGGGATAGTATTAAAGCCAAGGAAGTGGCATACAAATTGGCCAGAAATAGCAGCGAACCCGGGGACTGGGAGAAAATTAGAACTCAGCAAAGGAGGACAAAGGGTTTGATATGGGCAGGGAAAAGAGAGTACGAGAGGAAGCTTGCATGGAACATTAAAATGGACTGCAAAAGCTTCTATAGATATGTAAAGAGAAAAAGGTTAGCAAAGACAAACATAGGTCCCCTGCAGTCAGAATCAGGGGAAGTCATAAATGGGAACAAAGAAATGGCAGATCAATTGAACAAGTACTTTGGTTCGGTATTCACTAAGGAGGACACAAACAACCTTCCGGATATAAAAGGGGTCAGAGGGTCTAGTAAGAAGGAGGAACTGAGGGAAGTCCTTATTAGCCAGGAAATTGTGTTGGGGAAATTGATGGGATTCAAGGCCGATAAATCCCCAGGGCCTGATGGTCTGCATCCCAGAGTACTTAAGGAGGTGGCCTTGGAAATAGCGGATGCATTGAGTCATTTTCCAACATTCCATCGACTCTGGATCAGTTCCAATGGAGTGGAGGGTAGCCAATGTAACCCCACTTTTTAAAAAACGAGGGAGACACAAAACAGAATTATAGACTGGTCAGCCTGACATCGGTAGTGGATAAAATGATGGAATCAATTATTAAGGATGTCATAGCAGCGCATTTGGAAAGAGGTGACATGATAGGTCCAAGTCAGCATGGATTTGTGAAAGGGAAATCATGCTTGACAAATCTTCTAGAATTTTTTGAGGATGTTTCCAGTCGAGTGGACAAGGGAGAACCAGTTGATGTGGTGTATTTGGACTTTCAGAAGGCTTTCGACAAGGTCCCACACAAGAGATTAGTGTGCAAAGTTAAAGCACATGGGATTGGGGCTAGTGTGCTGACGTCGATTGAGAACTGGTTGGCAGACAGGAAGCAAAGAGTAGGAGTAAATGGGTACTTTTCAGAATGGCAGGCAGTGACTAGTCGGGTACCGCAAGGTTCTGTGCTGGGGCACCAGCTGTTTACATTGTACATTAATGATTTAGACGAGAGGATTAAATGTAGTATCTCCAAATTTGCAGATGACACTAAGTTGGGTGGCAGTGTGAGCTGCAAGGAGGATGCTATGAGGCTGCAGAGTGACTTGGATAGGTTAGGTGAGTGGGCAAATGCATGGCAGATGAAGTATAATGTGGATAAATGTGAGGTTATCCACTTTGGTGGTAAAAACAGAGAGACAGGCTATTATCTGAATGGTGACAGATTAGGAAAAGGGGAGGTGCAACGAGACCTGTGTGTCATGTTACATCAGTCATTGAAGGTTGGCATGCAGGTACAGCAGGCGGTTAAGAAAGCAAATGGCATATTGGCCTTCATAGCGAGGGGATTTGAGTACAGGGGCAGGGAGGTGTTACAACAGTTGTACAGGGCCTTGGTGAGGCCATACCTGGAGTATTGTGTACAGTTTTGGTCTCCTAACTTGAGGAAGGATGTTCTTGCTATTGAGGGAGCGCAGCGAAGGTTCACCAGACTGATTCCCGGGATGGCGGGACTGACATATCAAGAAAGACTGGATCAACTGGGCTTGTATTCACTGGAGTTCAGAAGAATGAGAGGGGATTTCATAGAAAGATTTAAAATTCTGACGGGTTTAAACAGGTTAGATGCAGGAAGAATGTTCCCAATGTTGGGGAAGTCCAGAACCATGGGGCACAGTCTAAGGATAAGGGGTAAGCCATTTCGGACTGAGATGAGGAGAAACCTCTTCACCCAGAGTGTTGTTAACCTGTGGAATTCCCTCCTACTGAGAGTTGTTGATGCCAGTTCATTGGATATATTCAAGAGGGAGTTAGATATGGCCCTTAAGGCTAAGGGGATCAAGGGGTATGGAGAGAAAGCAGGAAAGGGATACTGAGAATGATCAGCCATGATCTTATTGAATGGTGGTACAGGCTCGAAGGGCTGAATGGCCTACTTCTACACCTATTTTCTATGTTTCTATGCTCATATTGAATGGTGGTGCAGACTCGAAGGGCCAAATGGCCTACTACTGCTCTTATTTTCTATGAGTGTATCTATGAGTCTAAATATGGCCAAAATATTCCTTAGGTCCCATCTAAACTGAAAAGTTTCAGGAGGGGCAAATTTAAAAAAATTACATTTATAGACAAGGATAGATCTAATGGGTCCCTTGTTGAATACCTTACTGCCACGATTGTTCCAGGTTTATACATAAACATTCACCAAGGTAAGGTGCTGTAGATTTCTACCCCAACAAGAGTAAGAAACTTCAGAGAATGAGGTGAGGAAATGGACAAGCCTATCTTGAATTACCAAGAACAATAAGTGCAATTAATCACACAAATATTTTCATATTTCAGTTACAAGTTTTTCTATTGAACACCTCACTTCCACCTGCCAGTGGTTGGATAAGTGGGACATCAGTGAAACATTGACAAATCTGGAGTTATCAACTGCCCTAAATTGCTAATTAAGAATGTCCTTTGTCCAATTTTCAGTGCAAGATAGATTCCAAATATAATACAGCTGATTGTGAGAGATAGAAGATAAATATCACTCCTAGATCCCGTCCGAACTGACCCCCGTCCGGACGGAATTCCTCATCGGCGCCAAACCCCGGAACCTCCCTCGGGGGCCGGCGCCTCACAACTTGAGCCGCCTCGGGGAAATCCCCTCCGTGCCTTTCAGTTCCGCGCGGAGGGGTTTCCTGTACGGGCTGCTCCTGCACACCCTCAACTTTGCCATCCTCGCCGGCCGTCCGGACACGCCATGGCGTACCATCTTGCCGTCCGGAGGAGGCGGGGGTCCCCGATGGAGGGCACTCTACGCAGGGGTCCTCCCACTATTCATCGGTGACTTGGCCTGGAGGGTGGTGCACGGAGCAGTGCCGTGCAACAAATTTTTAAGCCGGTTCACGGACTCCCAGGCCGCCTGCAATTTCTGCGGTCTGGAGGAGTCCGTGTTCCATGTTTTTATTGAGTGCACGAGGTTGCAGCCCCTGTTCCATTATTTGAAGGGGCTGCTCCTGAAATTCTGGCTGCACTTCAATCCCACTCTCCTGATCTTTGGGCACCCTGTGCGGAGGGGAGCGGGTAGGTCCGAAGGCCTCCTCGTAGGACTGCTCCTGGGCACGGCCAAGGGTGCCATCAGCCGGTCCAGGCAGCGGGTGGTCGAGGGGGTCGTTCAACCTGACTGCCTGCCTCTCTTCCGCTCTTACATCCGGTCCAGGGTGTCCTTGGAGATGGAGCACGCGGTGTCCACCGGTACGCTCGCGGCCTTCCGCGAGAGGTGGGCACCGGAGGGACTGGAGTGCATCATCACGCCCGGCAACCAAATTTTAATTTGATTTTACGTTTTTAAGTTTAATTTGTTTTAATTGCCGGTGCTTTTAGTGTCCCCCTTCCCTTTTATAGGGGGCACTGGGGAAAATTGTGATTTTAGTGCCCAAAAAAAAAAAAAAAAAAGAAAAACACAAAAAAAAAGGGGGGAAAAAAAAAAAAAGGGCCTTGTAAATGTCTGGAGTGTCACCCAGGTCGGGTGGCACCGTTTAATGTTTTATGTTTTGCAGGTGAACTCCAAAAAGAGTTAAATATCACTCCAGTGATATCATTGAACTCATTAAAAGATGAGAATGCTTTTAAAACACAATTTTTGCCTCGAGTTTCAACATTTTAAAATTTGTGATCTATATTCACTTCAGGACAGATTGCCCTTTTCAGCTCCACGTAATCCTGTCAAGGTCATTGTTGAGGAATACAGGTTACTATGTTCCCTCAGGGCATGTCAAGCGCAAATCTCTGATTTTGTTTTTTTTGGTCACATTTTCCGACCACGCCCCTTATGGCACAAAGCTTAAGGAAACATATGCAGAAAGCTTCAAATAAAAAGCTAAATTTTTTTAAATACATGGTTTTCCCTTTTTGCCATGACAAAATTGGTGTCATCTGTTAAACTGTACACAAAGAATCCAGAGTTTATGAATATATTAGAATGTAGGCAGCATCACTGGTTCGCACCATCCAGAAATTATAGCCTTCCAATCAGAGCTCAGCTGCAGCAATCAGATCTTCCCACCTCAACCTGCAGGAAACGAGTTGCTTGACCCCAAAACACATAACCCATTCTATAATCCAAACATGCACAATAGGATACTTGCAATCTGTGCCTACAAAAACAAGAAAGGAGCATTTTACTGATATAAGGAACACTGGAGATCTTTGGCACAGGGAGTACAGCCCTCAATCCAAATTTCAAAATAAAACCAACATGCCTGCTGCATCTCTCAAAGAACCTGTCTGGTGTGAAAAAATGTTTTGTGATTTAAAGACAGCCACTAAAGAAAGTTTACCTTCAATGATAAGGCTAGGCAGAGTAATTCAAAGCTCTAATGGAGCCAAAAGCAGTGTATAACTTATTTGGCCTTCAAAGCCTGTAGGTTTGATTGGGCATAAAATTGGATATCTGATGAGCCCAGTAAATATATTCCTTCCCATGTTGAGTTACCCATTATATCTTAAATCACTTGAGCTTAATCTAGAACAATTTTTAAAACATATAAAGCAAGCAATCTTGAATATTAGTGTGAAGCATTGGCTTTTAATACCTACATGTAGAATTTTACAACACAGAAACAAGCCACTTAGCCCATTATGTCTGTCCTGCTATTTTTCTCCTGGCCTGAATCCCATTTCTCTTGCTCACTTCTTATACACTTTAGTATTCCACTTATTCAAACAATTTCCTATTAGAATAATTAGTGGATTCTGCTTCAAAAATGGTTTGAGACACACAAATTCACAAATGAGAAATCCACTCTGAAGAATTATTTTTCTAAATTTCACTTTGATTCTTTGTGATGACCAATGAAAACAAACTATTATTATTCTAAATCTTGAAGATTAGGTCACCAATAATCTGCTCAACTCTAATGAAAAAAAGTCTAATTTCTCAAATCTCTCTTCACAGCTGCAACATCCTCTTCATTTCAGTTAACTTTCTGGTGCATCTATGCTGCACCTTAACATTTTGTGTACATACACACCAGGGTCCTTAATCTATTTAAAATCTCATCATTTAAGGTACATTTTCTTTCCCTTTTCATACTAGCACCTGCAATTTCTCTCGACAGAAGAACTCAACAGATCACTAACAAACCGCAAACTGCACTAGAAGCCATGTACACAACCACCACTACAAAGACAGGCACTAACACAGGTTTAGAGACACCTACACTCCTACATGTCAGTCATTCACCTGCATTGGAACATTGACAAAACATTGGTTGGGTGCTCACCAGTAAACCCAAGGCCGAAACTGAAGCAGCGATAGAAATGGAAATTAATGGCCCATAATTTGCCACCAGCAGCGAAGCAAAGGCGTCTTGAGATCTTTGTGGTGAGAAATTCGGCTTCTCCGACGTGCAGTTGAAATCAGCGTAGTTTAATGGGAATGCCATACGTGATCTGCTGTGACAACAAGCTTTATAAGCAGCCAATCACAATGCAGAATTTTCAGACAGGGAACCAGGAAGTGGAAAAGCTCCTTTTATTCTGATTTTTTAAAAATCTTAGCAAGCAAAACAAAGATTGGGGCTCTCAAAAGGTAAGCCTGAAATAAAGATAAACAAACTTTTTTTGAAAAATAATTTTAAAAATATATAAATATATTTTTAAGTTGCTTAATGATTAAAATGACTAAGTTTGATACTCCATAAAATTGGAATCAGTTTTTCAGGGCCATAACATTTGTTTAGCAGTCAATACACTTAAAACCCCAGTTCTTCTCTCAGAGGGTCATGAAACTTTGGAATCCTCTACCCTAGAGAGCAGTGGAGGCTGGGTCATTGAGTATATTTAAGATGGACATAGACAGATTTTTGAAAGATAAGGGAGTCAAGGGTTATGGGGAACAGGCAGGGAAGTGGAGTTGAGCCAAAGATCAGATCAGCCATGATCTTATTGAATGGTGGAGCAGGCTCGAGGGGCCAAATGGCCTACTCCTGTTCCTATTTCTTATGTTCTTATGTTCCACCTAATCCAAAAGGGTCTAACTTTTAATGGGGTATTTAACAACGATATTACCATGGAAAAGCCGAAATGTGTCAGTTTCCCTGATTGCCAACAATGGGGGGGTGCGGGTGGGGTCAGTGTCAGAGCAGTGAAGGAATGAATACGTTAGGATGCGCTAGATCCTGAAGTTGCGATCAGTTCCAAAGGGGTAAAACAGTGAACATTATTACCCATTACAACTTCCGGGCCATTCTCTAACCTCCTCAGATATCTGCACTCATCCAATTCTGACCTCTTGCATATCCCCAATTTCCTTCGCTCCTCCACTGGCGGCCATGCCTTCAGCTCCATAAGCCCTAAGCTCCAGAATTTCCTCCCTAAACATCTCCACTGCTCTCTCCTCTCAAGTCACTGCTTAAAATATGCCTCTTTGAGCAAGCTTTTGGTCACTTGTCCTAATATCTCTATGTGACTTGATGTCAAATTTTATCTGATCACGTTCCCTTGAAGCACCTTGGGACATTTTACAACATTAAAGGTGCTATATAAATGCAAGTTGCTGTAGAAAGACCTTCAGAGCAAGTCTGTTGGAGCACCAAGATATCCAGAGTGTTGTTAATACCATCTACATTATGATAGACAAGAGGCTGGTAAACATTGCAGGATCTATCTTCGAAATGATTATTTCCTTCTCTGACATATATAATCTGCTGAACCAACAAGCAACTGTACTACAGTAAAGTACACTGTGGAAGGAATGTCAACAGACATCTCACCGATCCAATGACAAAGCAACCTGGGGTATTGCGTGAAAATGCTGAGGCTTTTTTGGGGGTGCTTGGCCCCTTTAAGGGGCTATGTGGCCCATTCAATATACTGCACATACACGGTTTTACCTACAGCCACACAGTTTAAAGGGAACATTGTTCACAAGGTGTACTCTCCAAAGGAGCCTTGCGGTCAGGACACGCGAAGAGAAATTACAGTAAACTATGAGTGAATATTTCTCAGATCTTAAGGTTGTATAGTGATCTCTCCTGAGACAGATGCTGACCACAGGAGGCCACGGTAGGTGGCTCAAGAGCCTGGCATTGGAACTCAGAATAGCAGCATGTTCCTGATAAGAGTTTGGCCATATATATCTGGATATATAACTCAAAGATTCAGCCCTCCATGGGAACTGTTTGAGATACACACCAAGATACATATTCATTAGAGATTGCACCTGATCCCACCGCCATACAGTCAACTGGCAGAACCAGAGGACACAGATTTAAGGTGATTGGCTTAAGAACCAAAAGGCAACATGAACTAAATCTTTTTTACGCAGCAAGAGGTTAAGATCTGGATTTCGCTGCCTGAAAGGATGGTGGAGGCGGATTCAATTGTGGCTTTCAAAAAGGAATTGGATAAGTACCTGAAGGAAAAAAAATTGCAGGACTACAGGGAAAAGGTGGGGGAGTGGGACTAGCTGAAGTGGTCTTGCAGAGAGCCTGCACAGACTCGATGGGGTGAATGGCCTCCTTCTATGCTGTAACATTCTATGATTCTATCATTCAAGCCAGATTCCACAGCAGTACTCGTACCAGAACAGGAATATAGAGGGCATTTCCCCACCACCAGTACAATGGGGCCAAGTTTCGGCCTGAGTTGCTCTTGTTTTTTTGGAGCAACTGGTTTAGAATGGAGTATCTTAGAAATTGCAATTCTCGGCATTTAGTTTGCTCCAGTTCTAGTCAGTTAGAACAGTTTCAGTTTGGAACAGACTTTTTTTTCCAAAAGGGGGCATGTCCGGCCACTTACGCCTGTTTTGAAAGTTTAGGCAGTGAAACTTACTCCAAACTAACTTAGAATGGAGTCAGTGTAGATTTTTGTACGCTCAGAAAAACCTTGCCTACACTTAGAAAATCAGGCGTAGGTTACAAATCAGGCGTAGGGAATGGGGGGTGGGGGGGATTTAAAGGGAAGTTTACAAACATTAAACACTTCAGTTTTACAAATAAAGAGCCATCATCAATAATAATTGATAAATACATCAATAAATAAACCAATAAATCAATAAAAAAAAAAAAAAAAAATAAATAAAAATACTTACCGACTGCAGCGCCGGGAGCCCTCCAACAGCGTGCTGGGACAGCCCCCCCACCAGTGTGTCTCTGTCTGTCAGTGTCTGTGTTTCTGACAGCGAGGGGAGGAGGAAAGAGGAAAGAGGGAGGAGGGGAGGGGGTGGAGGAGCAAAGGGGGAGGAGCAAAGGGGGAGGAGCAAAGGGGGAGTGAGGGGGAGGAGGCTGAACGGGCCCGGCCCGGCCGGGCCCAAGACTTCGGGCAGGGCCCGCCCCCAGCGCCGGAGTTAAAGATAGGTGGCCGGGGGTCGGGTCCTGGGGGGGGGGGGGAGCGAAGTCGGGGGTGGGGTGGGGAGTTTTAGAGAGCCAGCTGAAGGGAGGAAGCAGGAGCTGGGCGTGGGAGGTGCAGCCTGATCCACGCCGCCCCAATGAGCCCATTCGGCCAGGGCTAGGGGCTGTGTGCTTCAGGCCCCTCCCACACAGTTTTGGGCGCCTGGAGCTACTGCACATGCGCGCCCACTGTAGCGCGCCTGTGCAGAGGTCCCGGCACTGTTTTCAGCGCAGGGACCTGGCTCCGCCCCCACAGCTCTTGCTGTGCCGCGCCCAGCTCCAGAGGACCTGCAATGAGCCGGAGAATCTGTAAGTATGTTTTAGGCGCACTTTCGAGTGTGGAACGGCCCGAAACTTGGGCCCAATGTCACAGGATGAAAAACAGTGCACAGGTTTGATGAAAAAGGTCTATATAATAGTCATTTAGCACATAATAAAGTTCAAACTGTTTACATCACCATCACATGAAATTTTGACTAAGCACACAGGGAAAACTTAAGTTCAGCTGTTTCTAGTGTAACAAGAGAAAAATAACCATTATTTATGACCAATAAACATGACTAATTGTTCTTGTGGATGTAACATTAGTAGATATGTACGTGCTTTACTCAGACCCATGAATAATGTTTCTTGCACTTTGGCAAAGGAGAAGCTGACATAGGTGGTATAGGTATTCTGATTTTTCTTAATTTCCTATTTACCCTGCTCTTCCTCTAAAAAGATGTGGATAGTCACACGTAGACAAAATGCCAATTCTTACCTTAAGCTAAATTATTAAGCTAAATTATTTGGCCTAGTTACACCAGTTCCAAACTTGACTTACAAAAAGCTTCACGTCACTTCCCGCTCCCACACCATTACCTCTGGAGTTCCCCAAGAATCTATCCTTAGACCTTTCCTATTTCTTATTTACTCAGCCAACAAAAATGCAGTAAGTGTACAGATTACAAGTAATGCTCCGCAATAAATTACATAAAATTGGAAAAACATTCAGGCCTATAGTGTAAATCTGACCAACTTACTCAAGTCATGGTATTTTACATTCCATCAAGACAAAAGAAAGCAGATTTGCATTGAATAGCACTCCCTCACATTTCTCAAAGCATTTCACATGGAACCAATTGCTTTGAAATGTAGGCACTGTTATGTGGGTGAATGCAGCTGCCATCTTCCACACAGCAATGTCCCACAAACAGTAATGATATTAATGATCAAATAATATTTTTGGTGAATTTGCTTTGGGAAAAATGTTGAAGAAATTAGGAAAATGCCACACCATAGGATCTCTAACATCACCTGAACCATTGAACAAACAGATGAGGTCTCCGTTTAAAGTTACATCTAAAGGACAACAGCATTAATGTAATATAATATAACCTCCGTGCTGCACTGAAGTAACAGCCTTACCAGAACTACTTACCAGAACAATTTCATACAGAAATTTTCTTTTTATCTTGTTGTCACTAGTGTGGCAGTCTTCTTTCAGCTTCTCTAGTACACATGCAACTCTTTCCGATTCATTCTCAACAGGTCTCCTACAAATTTCATCCAGTGAGAGATCAATGTATCCAAGCACTTCAGCAAATGGCTTCCAACTGGAAATATTCTCTGCGATGATTGTACGGATGGATGAATACATGTAAGTCAATTTCTTCATAGGAATAATAATTTGATAGAGCAGTATCTTGGTTGTAACCTTTGCATCTGAAAAGTCTATGACCTGTTCCTTAGAAATCACCTTCACATTTTTGCAGTGCACAAGGCCAATCTTTCCTCGTAAGAAACCAACATACCACTCTTTAATCCTTGTTTGACCCATTACTTTGACTTTGTCCATCCCAAGAAATGCAATAGTGTCACCTTTAAAATATTCCAATAAGTATTCAATCTTTGGTTGCCTTAGCACAGATTTCAGTGCTACTCCATATTTAAGAATATTTATTTGTCTCTCTTTAAACATGGGATACTTGATAGGTGATGTTTCACATGAAGGCATGGCTGTTAGTGGCTCCTTCCCTCTCCAGATATGTCTTTTCACATTTGACTTGGGTGTTGGCATGGGTGTCTGGACACTGAATTGTGTTATTACATCCTGGCTGGCTCCTGTAATCTGAATCTCAAGTTGAAACGAATTAACTTCTCCAGATTTGCACATGGACAAAGAAAATTGCTGTCGAACTGTTCTACCCATTTTCAACAAAGTTCTTTTAATTTGCTTGTTCTGATCAGCTTCCTGTACCTCATACTTTGAGTCAGTGGGAAAAATTGAAATTTCAAGATCTTGTGGCCTACCTAACTGAAATTGATGCTTTCCCCAAAGTTGAAGAACGACTGGCGGCAAATTTTTATTGCTTTTCTTAACATCTGTAAGTTTCTGTGGGACTTGATTGTGACCAAATATTGTGCAAACTGCAGTAAAAACTGGATGAATGTGTTTGGGTCCGTAAACTCCAATAGTAATCATTTTGTTAAGATAGTCCCATACCATCAATGCTGGAGGCTGAATGGTTTTAGCTTCAACTGCTGCTATAATATACATACAAGGACTCAAATTTTCCAGCTTTACTTGCATAACATCTTTATATATATAAATGTTGTGCACTCTCTCAAAAGGGCCCTCTTTACTATCACTGCAAAGGCACACAGTTTCAGTCATAACTTGACTCATAGGATCAGTTTTCACTTCAGCTGACACCTTCATTTCCAAAGAAATAAAATAATTGGTCTTGAAATTGCTCAGTTTTAGCTCTAGTAATGGACCAATGGTTGTACAAAGGTCATTATTAAGCGCCTGAGGTGGATCAAGCAAGGACTTTATAGCCACTTCCTGGATTTCACCTGGTAGAACATGACCTTCAGGTATATGGACACTTACATCCGATTCAGGCAACTGAAGTGATCCCCCTTTATGGTCCATCTTACAGACAATGTGCGTTTCAATAGCCTGTGTCTGCCCCCAGCCAGGATTTTGGCTTATCATATCCAAATCAAGGCAGGATCTAGTTAGTTGCCTATGGCTCAACCATGCCATTTTGTAGGCTTCTCTGTCATTTTGAAATGATTCCAAATTTGGAACCATAAATTGGCTCACTGGACGATTATTCTGAGGAACTACTTCTTTGTTTGAAAAATCCAAAATATCAGAAGCACTTTTCCACCTTCCATGCTGCTTTGCAAAAGGTTTTCCAATATAGATCAGGTGGTCAATGTCCAATTCATCAGTTGAAGAGCTAATGGACTCTGCAATGCTTGGATTTTTAAACAGTGGCTCCTCCTTTAACTCAGATGTTGCGTTTGCTATCTTACCATCACTTGTTTTGGCAATCTCATCTAAAAATGGGTTTGATCCTGACAAACCGTTCCAAAATGGATTTGTGGTCGGAAAAACTGTATTGCTAGGAGGATCAAATAACAGTTCATTCAAGTCTTTTAGCAAATCAGTCTCGTGCCCAAGTGAATTTTCTTGATAACTGCTGTTATCTATAGAAGAAGAGAAAAAAAAAGTGGAAGGATAAAAAATAAGTGGGTTAAAAAAATCTTGAAAGAACAAATGCCAAAACAAGAAAAATATACAAGCAAAAGAATCTAAACAAGGCAAAACTGGATCATCGTTCAGTAATGACCCATTGCATATTATGATTGTTGTACACCAAGGGGTAGAAACTGCAGAGCACCAGCCTGCCAGCACGAACTGGTCACCAGAGCAGATAGGCCAAAGGCCCGATCGAAATTGGGCTTCTGTCCTCATTTAAGTTAGACCAACGAGCTGCGGACGTCAACTGCGAGTCCCCAGATGGCTCACCAGTGAAGCGAACATCAATTCTCAACTGCTGCGAGCTGGCATTCACACTCAGGGAGGAAAAACAATCAGATGCAGGCCACCCCACTAAGTTGGTATGCTTTGTGCCTGAAAAATGGGCACAATGCATAACAAATTTTACCAATAAATATTTAGTCACAGAAAGTGAACCGATCCACTAAACCCAATGTATAGTTAGCCTGAAGTAAACCAGATCTGGAGCAAGAATTTATTATATAGTATATACATTTTTAATACCTTTTAAAAATATGTTATTTGTTGATGGGTTTTCATCCAGATCAATCAGTGTTCCTTCTGACCTGCTGCGTGCATGACGAGGAGAATGGGTCCTAACGGCCATTTTGATTTAGTTCTGCCAACAATAAAGATAAATGATAAGCATTATGATTTTACATCATTAGAGACAATAATGGATACCAGGGCAATGATTACTGCCCTGAAATCACTTCCAAATATTTATTTATTTGTACTAACATATTAACTATTTGGTTACTTTCCAAGCAAACAGCCAGAAATTCTAACCTATACATGTGCACTGGCTTCAAGGACCGTCAGCTTGAGATAACTTAAGGCACTATACTTTATGCTGCAATTCATCCCAACGCTCACCATCAATATGCCAGCCGAAGAGATATTGAAGTATACATGCAAGGCAGATAGCTAGAACAAGGCAGTGTAGCTTCAGCATTCCATGTGAATCAGCTCTGCATCCAGGACAGCTATTTCTACTCATGGGTAACAAGAAGCCCAGCCCCACTTCACCTAGTTGTGCAGCAGGACTGCAAGTGGCCAGCTTGAACGAATGAGTGGGCACAGTCACTGAGCAGCCAATGACCTTCTGACCCTTATACTCAATACAGTTTTGGGGCTGAATTTTCACCAACATTCTGTGCCACTTTTTTGGCATTCGCTGTTTTTTTTTGAGCAAACTAAAATCTCCAAGTTTAGCCAAACATTCTGCGCCATCGTAAACTAGTTACAACCGATTTTTTTAGTTCCCGAATTTTTGAGGTCACTGGGGGAGCAGAGTGAGAGCCCCGCCATTTCTGGCCATTTAAGCAAGTTTGGCCAAATATGATTTTCCAAAAACGGTGCAGTGCCCCATTCTGAAAAACCTTACCTAACTTAAGAAAAATCGGCGTAGAAGCTCGAGTTCCACGGCCCGGGATATCAGCGGCTAGGGTGGGGCCTTTTGGCCCGGGATAGAAGCAGCACCGAGGGGCGGGCCTTTCAGGAGCGACACCTCCTAATGTGAAGAGGCTTGAGGCTTTGCTACCGAAAGGCGTTTGTGCAATTTGCTGTTGTTATTTATACAATGAGCTGCCTAGAGGCAGTCAAGGACGATGGAAAGCAGTTCCTTCAAATAAAACATAGAGCTCAGTTGAAACAACTAGCAGCAGTTGTGTCTGTTTATTCTCGCTGTAATGGAACGGCACCAGCACCGGGGGCGGGGGCGGGGGCCTTTCGGCCCGGGATAGGAGCGGCATCAGGGCTCTGTCTTGTGTGTGTTTCACTTTCCGGTCTCAGCCCTTCAGTGTGTCCCTCGTTATCCTGGCAACCTCAGTTTTTTGGGGCAGACCTTAAGGACAATCTGCAACGTGCCAAATTCAAAATTTATTATGGCAAAACGTGCAACTTTTTTTTGCCGCAGTCGGCCACTAAAAAAAAAAATCGGATGTACCTCTGCAATTGCGCCAAAATCGGTCATGTGGAAAATTGACCGATACCCTATAAACTGGAGTCACCACTGGGGCACAGACCCACCTCATTTAATGTATGGGTCCTGTCTGGTATTTAAAAAAAAACTTAAGTAAAAGTACATCGGTCATGTGGGAATTCTTACAAAAAAAATTCTAATTTTTAAAAAGAAACTTTATATATAATCACATATAATGGGCAGCGCGAGTCCGGGGACGGAGAGGCCGATAAAGGATCGTCGGAGGAGGAGTTCAGGCAGTTGGGCAGCGCGAGTCCGGGGTCGGAGAGGCCTATAAAGGCTCGGAGGAGGAGTTCAGGCAGTTGGGCAGCGTGAGTCTGGGGTCGGAGAGGCCTATAAAGGCTCATCGGAGGAGGAGTTCAGGCAGTTGGGCAGCACGAGTCCAGGGTCGGAGAGGCCTATAAAAGCTCGTCAGAGGAGTTGTTCAGGCAGTTGGGCAGCACAAGTCCAGGGTCGGAGAGACCTATAAAAGCTCGTCGGAGGAGGAATTCAGGCAGTTGGGCAGCACGAGTCCAGGGTCGGAGAGGCATGGCTTGTACAGCTGCAGCAGGGAGGCAAAATAGAAGGAGAGAGAATTCAAAAAGTGACGTCACAGCCAAGCTGGTAAGTGATTGGTAAGTAGTTTTTCTTTTTCTTTCTTTTATCAGTAAGTAACCTTTAGCATCCTTGTTGACAATTTAAGAGTATCTAAGGGTTAAGTCATGGCAGGAGAGCTCGGACACGTGTTATGCTCCTCCTGTACTATGTGGGAAGTCAGGGACGCTTCCAGTGTCCCTGACGACTACGTGTGCGGGAAGTGCGTCCACCTCCAGCTCCTGACGGACCGAGTTGCGGAGCTGGAGCTGCGGGTGGATTCACTCTGGAGCATGCACGATGCTGAGAATGACGTGAATAACACATTTAGCGAGTTGGTCTTACCACAGGTAAAGGGTCCACAGCCAGATAGGGAAGAACAGTGCAAGGAAGGTAGTGCAGGGGTCCCCTGCAGTCATCCACTTGCAAAACAGATACACCGCTTTGGGTACTGTTGAGGGGGATGACTCATCAGGGGAGGGCAGCAGCAGCCAAGTTTATGGCACCGTGGCTGGCTCTGCTGCACAGGAGGGCAGGAAAAAGAGTGGGAGAGCGATAGTGATAGGGGATTCAATTGTAAGGGGAATAGATATGCATTTCTGCAGCCGCAACCGAGACTCCAGGATGGTATGTTGCCTCCTTGGTGCAAGGGTCAAGGATGTCTCGGAGCGGGTGCAGGACATTCTGAAAAGGGAGGGTGAACAACCAGTTGTCGTGATGCATACAGGTACCAACGACAAGTAAAAAAACTGCATGAGGTCCTACGAGACGTATTTGGGGAGCTAGGAGTTAAATTAAAAAGTAGGACCTCAAAAGTAGTAATCTCAGGATTGCTACCAGTGCCATGTGCTAGTCAGAGTAGGAATCGCAGGATAGCTCATGTGAATATTTGGCTTGAGGAGTGGTGCAGAAGGGAGGGATTCAAATTCCTGGGACACTGGAACCGGTTCTGGGGGAGGTGGGACCAGTACAAACAGGATGGTCTGCACCTGTGCAGGATCGGAATCAATGTCCAAGGGGGAGTGTTTGCTAGTGCTGTTGGGGAGGAGTTAAACTAATATGGCAGGGGGTTGGGCACCTATGCAGGGAGACAGAGGGAAATAGAAGGGGGGCAGAAGCAAAAGATAGAAAGGAGAATACTAAAAGTGCAGGGCAGAGAAACCCAAGGCAAAAAGCAAAAATGGCCACATTACATCAAGATTCAAAAGGGGCAAAGTGTGTTAAAAAGATAAGCCTGAAGGATCTGTGCCTCAATGCGAGGAGTATTCAGAATAAGGTGAATGAATTAACTGCGCAGATAGCAGTTAACGGATACGATGTGATTAGCATCACGGAGACATGGCTCCAGGGTGACCAAGGCTGGGAACTCAACATCCGAGGGTATTCAGCATTTAGGAAGGATAGACAGAAAAGAAAAGGAGGTGGGGTGGCGTTGCTAGTTAAAGAGGAATTGTAAGGATAGACATTAGCCTGGATGATGTGGAATCGCTATGGGTGGAGCTGCGGAATTCCAAAGGGCAGAAAACGCGAGTGGGAATTGTGTATAGACGTAGTGAGGTTGGGGACAGCATCAAACAAGAAATAAGGGATGTGTGCAATAAAGGTACAGCAGTAATCATGGGCGATTTTAATCGACTTATTGATTGGGCTAACCTAACTGGTAGCAATGCGGTGGAGGAGGATTTCCTGGAGTGTATTAGGGATGGTTTTCTAGACCAATATGTCGAGGAACCAACCAATGAGCTGGCCATCCTGGACTGGGTGATGTGTAATGAGAAGGGACTAACTGGCAATCTTGTTGTGCGAGGCCCCTTGGGGAAAAGTGACCATAATATGGTAGAATTCCTTATTAAGATGGAGAGTGACAAAGTTAATTCGGAAACTAGGGTCCTGAATTTAAGGAAAGGTAACTTCGACGGTATGAGGCGTGAATTGGCTAGAATAGACTGGCAGAGGATACTTAAAGGGTTGACGGTGGATAAGCAATGGCAAACATTTAAAGGTCACAGCAATTGTACATCCCTGTCTGGAGTAAAAATAAAACTGGGAAGATGGCTCAACGATGGCTAACAAGGGAAATTACGGATGGTGTTAAAACCAAGGAAGAGGCATATAAATTGGCTGGAAAAAGCAACAAACCTGAGGACTAGGAGAAATTTAGAATTCAACAGAGGAGGACAAAGGGTTTAATTAAGAGGGGGAAAATAGAATACGAGAGGAAGCTTGCAGGGAACATGACTGACTGCAAAAGCTTCTATAAATATATGAAGAGAAAAGCTTAGTAAAAACAAATGTAGGTCCCTTGCAGTCAGATTCAGGTGAATTTATAATGGGGAACAAAGAAATGGCGGACCAATTGAACCAATACTTCGGTTCTGCCTTCACAAAGGAAGATACAAATAACCTTCCGAATGTACTCGTGGACAGTGGGTCTAGTGAGGAGGAGGAACAGAAAGATATCCTTTTTAGGCGGGAAATTGTGTTAGGGAAATTGATGGGATTAAAGGCCGAAAAATCCCCGAAACCTGATTGTCTGCATCCCAGAGTACTTAAGGAAGTGGCCCTAGAAAGAGTGGATGCATTGGTGATCATTTTCCAATAGTCTATCGACTCTGGATCGAACAGTTCCTATGGACTGGACGGTAGCTAATGTAACACCACTTTTTAAAAAAGGAGGGAGGGAGAGAGAAAACGGGTAATTATAGACCGGTTAGCCTGACATCAGTAGTGGGGAAAATGTTGGAATCAATCATTAAGGATGAAATAGCAGCGCATTTGGAAAGTAGTGACAGGATTGGATCAAGTCAGCATGGATTTATGAAAGCTAAATCATGCTTGATGAATCTTCTGGAATTTTTTGAGGATGTAACTAGCAGAGTGGACAAGGGAGAACCAGTGGATGTGGTGTATTTGGACTTTCAAAAGGCTTTTGACAAGGTCCCGCACAAGAGATTGGTGTGCAAAATCAAAGCGCATGGTATTGGGGGTAATATACTGATGTGGATAGAGAACTGGTTGGCAGACAGGAAGCAGAGAGTCGGGATAAACGGGGCCTTTTCAGGATGGCAGGCAGTTACTAATGGGGTGCCGCAGGGCTCACTGCTGGGACCCCAGCTTTTTACAATATACATTAACGATTTGGATGAAGGAATAGTGTGTAATATCTCCAAGTTTGCGGATGACACTAAACTGGGTGGCAGTGTGCGCTGTGAGGAGGACATTAAGAGGCTGCAGGGTGACTTGGACAGGTTAGGTGAGTGGGCAAATGCATGGCAGATGCAGTATAATGTGGATAAATGTGAGGTTATCAATTTTAGGGTCAAAAACATGAAGGCAGAATATTATCTGAATGGCGGCAGATTAGGAAAAGGGGAGGTGCAATGAGACCTGGTGTCATGGTTCATCAGTCACTGAAAGTTGGCATGCAGATACAGCAGGCGGTGAAGGCGGCAAATGGTATGTTGGCCTTCATATCTAGGGGATTTGAATATAGGAGCAGGGAGGTCTTAATGCAGCTGTACAGGGTCTTACTGAGGCCTCACCTGGAATATTGTGTTCAGTTTTGGTCTCCTAGTCTGAAGGACGTTCTTGCTATTGAGGGAGTGCAGCGAAGGTTCACCAGACTGATTCCAGGGATGGCTGCGCTGGCGTATGAGGAGAGACTGGATCAACTGGGCCTTTATACACTGGAGTTTAGAAGGATGAGAGGGGATCTCATAGAAACATATAAGATTCTGACGGGACTGGACAGGTTAGATGCGGGAAGAATGTTCCCGATGTTGGGGAAGTCCAGAACTAGGGGACCTAGTCTTAGGATATGGGGTAGGCCATTTAGGCCTGAGATGAGGAGAAACTTCTTCACTCAAGAGTTGTTAACCTGTGGAATTCCCTGCTGCAGAGTGTTTTTGATGCCAGTTCATTAGATATATTCAAGAGGGAGTTAAAGAAGACCCTTACGGTTGGGGGGGGGGGGGGGGGGGAGAATCAAGGGGTAAGGAGAGAAAGCGGGAGGGGGGTGCTGAGGGAGTGATCAGCCATGATCTTGTTGAATGGCAGTGCGGGCTCGAAGGGCCAAATGGCCTACTCCTGCACCTATTTTCTATGTTTTTATGTTTCTATCCCCATTATTGAGCATTCCGTAACAGTTTCTGATGCACTCATTCCCTGATAAAACACCCCACAAAGAGACTGATCAAATTTTGTATTAAGTAATCTAATGTGGGTAGTGAATCTTTGACTTGTGAACAAGACAGAGATTTTATATACATCTAAATTTATATGCAGCGTATTGAAGATTCAGTCCTGGATCTATGATTATATTGCCAATTCTGCCACTGACTGAACTCACCTGCACTCTAGATAGTGTCAGTCAGTCAGCTTTTCGTCTTGATATCATAAAATACTTCTTGAAGAGAAACAAGCAAGGAATTCACTTGAGACATCCAGTTTAAACGATTAACTAAGGTGCAAGACTCTGGCAGATTGCAAATCCTTTTAAATGTAAAGAGCTGAGCAAAATGTATATAATTACACAATGGGCAGGTTTGAATTGGTAAAGGGAGACTTAGAAGGGGATTTTGGAGTATTTGTGCCTTTATTATTTTCAATGTCTAGACTATGTAGGCAAAATTTTTTTAAATGAATAGAATGTTGCAAAATATAACATTGTCAGCATAAGTGAATGCAATTCAAAAAGTAGTTAATTGTGCAAAGTACTTTTAAGATGTTTTGCTGTGTGATAAGTATGTTAGATAAATCCAAATTTATCTGTCATTTGAAGCCAGAATAATAGAGCAGGGGGTGTACAACTTGCAATCACCGAACCTGACAATCTCAGTAATGCCAACCCCACCATCTCATAAATCATTAAACTCTTAAAAATCATGACATTTGGTAAGAATATTTTTCAAATATAACAAATATAGATTGACAGTTCGTTCATAAACCTCATTTGTGGCTTTATTTAATCTCCAACAAGTCACGTCTCTTCACAAAAACTATATTACTGCATCTGAAAATGCTTTACAAAAAACTTCTAAAATATCCGACCTGTTATCATCACGTTCCTATGTTTGAGTTACTCCTCGCCTTTCAGGCAGGTGACTTTTCAGCATCAGGTAAGCGCAAAATTATTGCACTCCAAACAAAAATTGCCAATGATGTACACAGTCTATTAAGGACATCCTTCCACATTCATGTTGGTGATGTACGTTAGGGGAGGGCTATTGGCAGCACATGTATTGGCAAATAGGGGCAGTATCTGTCTACAGTTTTAAAGAGGTTCCCTTGACTTCTACTTTGCCAGCTTTGGGCTGGTTTTGCTAAATGTTTTCAAAGTTTTACTTTTCTGGGGTTTTTTGTATTCAGGGATCCTCAAGAGCTCTTAAATTCAAATCCAATTGTTTTTGCAATATAAATATTTACAAAAGCACACATTCCTCAGTTACGTCTCTAATTTAGTTTGTTTGTGCAAAACTCGAATTTAATCGACTGCTCTCACCCCACAGCACTTCCTTTACCTCGAAAGCAGTGACCACGGTGGTTGGTTAGGGCTCAATTTTCCCCAGTGATTTGCACCGTTTTTTTTTGGAGCAGGCTGCTGTTTTTGGCCTAAGTTGAAAAACCAGAGTTTCCCCAATCAATTTACACTAGTGTAACTCAGGTAGTTACGATCTTTTTTTAGGTCAGTTCTTTTTTTCAGCCAAAGGGGGCGTAACCAGCCATCTGCGCCAATTCTGGTCATTTATGGAAGTTTGGTCAGCTGAGAGTTACTCCAGTTCTGCTTAGGCCAGCGTATGTGACCTCTCCAGAAAACCCTTGCGGAGAGTTAAATAAATTGGCGCAAGTAAGGAAATCGGTGCAGCAGGTGCCCGGCACACACAAAGAATTTAGAGAGTGTGTGGGCGAGTCGGCGGGCGTGGGCGATTGAGGTGAATGAGTGAGTGAGGTGAATGAGTGAGGTGAGTAATTGCAGAACCGGGGACCGAAAATTGGACCGGGAGACTGGGGACCGAGAATGGGACCGGACCAGCAAGCCTTTCGGGCAGGTTTGGAGGTAAGTTGCTGTTATGTGTTTTTCAATTCTCTTAATGTGTTGGGAGCTGTCTGTATGCGTCACTTTGCAGCCTCACGTCGCATTGTGTCCCTGGTTACCATGGCAGCACGATCTTTTTGGTGCAGATCAAGGCTCCACCCCCAAAACTAAAGGACAGGTTAGGCCACGCCAAAATGAAGAGATCCAATGGGGAAACTTAGAAAAAAAATTTTTTGGCGTACTTGGGGCCCCCCCAAAAAAAAAATCGGACATAGCTCTTCAAGTTTGCCAAAAAAAGCTTTGGGGAAAATTGAGCCCTATGATTGATTGCAAACCCAGCCACTCACTTTTAAGGGCTCAATGGAGCTGCTGCAAAATAGTCAATGAGCATGGTCAAAGAGCAGATGCTCATTATGATGTGTTTGATATGTTACGTGATTCAAAGAGGATTTTCAGGGCATCATGCAAAATCCAGAGAGTAAATACTAGCACAATGCAGTCTGTGATCCCGGCGAAACAAACTCCCACTGCAGTCCTCAGACTCCACATCACATCCCTCTCAAAACAAAAGTGCCATGTTGATGATGGGCGTATTAATAAATCATTGTTTGCAGCTCTCTCACTCCATTCCATTCTTTTTTTGCTCCTCTGGGTTACGTTTTTCGTTGTTCGCACTCTGGTCGCTGCAATTTTCTTTCCTCACATTCAGCCCCAGCCGCCCCCCCTCCCTCAAATTTTGCGTCTCTTTCCCTGCCATCATCGGTGGGTGTGTGTATTGGCTTTGTGAACAACAGAAGGCAGGAAAGCGATTCGGAGGGGGGAGGGGTGGGGAGGATGGGGGGAGGCTGTGCGCAGAGAGAGAACTGAGCCCAATATGGAGCACACGGGAGATAGCGGGTGAATATCTCCAAGACTCACAGACAGAAGGTTGCAGAGCAGATTCAGTCATTCTACCCAGTCCTTATGTCCTTGGCATCAGCTACTCCTGTGCGCACCATACCAGCAGCTTATTGAGCAGTGTGGAAGCAAGTCATCCTCAACTCCGGGGAACTGCCCAAGATTACAAGCATTGAAGGGGGTGCAGAGAAGAGGAATTAAACTGATCATAACTGTAAAGGGGGTGAGGACTAGAAAAGCTCTGCAATCCAGAAACGAGGGAGTTAAGAGAGGATCTTACCAAGATATATATAAATATAATTGTTATAGTGAAATTAAATGCAGAATATTACTTCAAATTAGACTAGAAAACCAAGAACCAGAGGACAGAAAATTAAATTGGTGCTAGGTAAATTTAAAAGTGAATATTAGGAAGAACTTTTTCACTGTGATAACTTGGGGGAGATTCTGCTGGGTGTGACAAAGCCTTGGACCAGCTATCTATCAAAGGATAGCTAATATACCAGAAGGTTGAGCTTTGATGGGAAAAATAATCTTTTTCTGTCCTTTGGCATTTCTTATGTTACTACAGGTGCAACATCAAGAATCCGGAATACTCGGGACCGAGGCCATTCTGGATTTTCGATCGTCTTTCTGATATCACGAATCTGGAAACACCAGAGCCCAGGTTCGGGTACTTCCATATTTCAGAACATCAGAAAGCAGGGGGGGGGGAGGGAAGAAGAGTCAGGGCCCCATCATGGAGGAGCTGTTCGGGCAGACCCCACCGCCGAGCAAGTGTTCGGGCCAGCCGGCTCCATCACGGAGGTGTTGTTCGGGTGGGCCGGCGGCGGCGAGCAGGGCAAGGTGAGTGGAGGCGAAGCCATAGGTCGGGCAGCAGTGGGGGCCCCGAGGTCATTAGGGTCATTGGGTCCAGATTCCGGAACATTTCACGGATTCCAGGCGACCCTGACACCGATCGGTCCGGATTCCGGATCTTCGACGCTGTACTGTAAAATGAAATGTAGTGCACTGTGACATTTTTTTAAATAATTGCAATGAGAGTATTCAATTCTAAATTAATTCAATAACAAGGCTAACATTTCATGCATAGAAAGCTCTCAAAGGATTAAGGAAACAAAGATCCTTTGATTCTCTCCATCTCAGCCCATTCCAATTTTTTCTCTCATTTTCTATCCTTGCTTTTGTCTTCACCTCAATCTGTATAATTCTCCGTCTCTATCCTTCATTTACAATCCCTGTCATTTTCTGTCCCCATTCCCTCCTTTAAAAAAATTCTAGATCCACCATTACAAAAACAACAATTGTGTACTTTAGCTTATGTCTATAATACAACTGACAGAATATAGCCACAGCATTCCTGTCCACTGCACTCCTATTATAATGACTTTTCTTATGTAATACATGAAGCCAACTGAAATGTGGAATGTAATTGCAAAACAGTAATAAAACAACTTGTATTTATATCGCACTGTTTACATAGTAAAATGTCCCAAGGCGCTTCACAGAGAAGTTATAAAACAAAATGTGACACCAAACCACATAAGGAGATATTAGAGCAGATGACCAAAAGCTTAGTCAAAGAGGTAGGTTTTAAGGAGCACCCTGAAGGAGGAAAGAGAGCTAGAGACACAGATGTTTAGGGAGGGAATTCCAGAGCTTAGGGCCTTGGCAACTGAAGGCAAGACCACCAATGGTAGAGCGATTAAAATCAGGGTTGCTCAGGAGGCCAGAATTAGAGGAGTGCAGATATCTCGGGGCGGGGGTGGGGGGGAGTTCTGGGGCTGGAGGAGATTCTTATCTTCTTAGGCAGTCCCTTGGAGTCGAGGATGACTTTCTTCCACACTAAAAAAAAAAGTGTTCTCAGGTAACTGATGTGTCCAACGCAGCACCTGCAGTCTCTGTCACAGATGGTGGTTGGAGGGACAGGTGGGTGGGGTGTTTGGGTTGTCATGCACTCCTTCCACTGTTAGTGCTTTCCGCCCGCTCCCGGTGAAGAGACACGAGGTGTTCGCCTCCATTTTGAGCGATCCTGGGACAGGGATTCCCAAGATGTTGCACTTCATCAAGGAGGCTTTGAGGGTGTTCTTGAAGCATTTCCTCTGTCCACCTGGGGCTCGCTTGCTGTGTCGGAGCTCTGAGTAGAGCGCTTGTTTTGGGAGTCTAGTATTGGACATGCGAACGATGTGGCCAGTCCATCGGAGCTGATTGAGCATGGTCAAAGCTTCAATGCTGGGAATGTTGGGCTGAGCGAGAACACTGATGTTGGTGCACCTATACTGCCAATGGATTTGCAGGATCTTGCAGAGGCAGCATTGGTGGTACTTCTCCAGTGCTTTGAGGTGCCCGCTGTACATAGTCCATGTCTATGAAGCACATAGGAGGGCGGATATCACTACTGCTCTATAGATCATGAGCTTGGTGCTGGGTTTGAGGTCTTGGTCTTCAAACACCTTCTTCCTCAGGCGACCGAAGGCTGCACTGGCACACTGAAGGTGATGTTGGACTTCGTAATCGACGTCTGCCCTTGTTGACAGTAGGCTCCCGAGGAATGGAAAATTGTCTACGTTGTCCAAGGCCTTCTCATGGATCTTGATAATCAGGGGGGCAGTGCTGTGTGGCGGAGGCAGGTTGCAGAAAACCTTTGTATTATAGATGTAGTGAGGCCCATACTCTCATATGCTTCGGTGAAGATGTTGACGAGGGTTTGGAGTTCGACCCCCGAGTGTGTGCAAATGCAAGTGTCGTCAGCATATTGTAGTTAAATGACAGAGGATGGGACAACCTTGGATCTGGACTGGAGGCGATGGAGGTTGAGCAGTTTCCGTTTGTTCCTACAGATTAGCTCCACTCCAGCAGGGAGCATACTGAGGATGAGATGGAGTATCTCATCAACAAGGAATATCGAGAAGATTGTTGGTGCGATGACACAGCCTTGCTTGGTCCGCACGTGTATTGGGTCTGTGGTGGATCCATTGGTCAGGATCCCGGTTTGCATGTCATTGTGAAACAGACGGAGGATGGTGACTAACTTTTGAGGGCAGCCAAATTTGAGGAGGACAGTCCATAGTCCCTCCCGGCTGACAGTGTCGAAGGCCTTTGTGAGGTCAAAGAAGGCCATGTAGAGAGGCTGGTGCTGCTCCCTGAATTTTTCTTGAACTTGACGCATGATGAAGATCATCTCCATTGTGTCCCTTAGTGGGCGGAATCCACATTGCAACTCTGGGAGCAGCTCTTCAGCCACTGGGAGAAGGCAATTTAGGAGGATTCTTACGATGACTTTTCCTATGGCAGACAGCAGGGTAACTCCTCTGTAATCACCGCAATCGCACTGGTCACCTTTCTTGAAGATGGTCACGATTACAGCATCTCTGAGATCCCCTGGCATGCTCTCCTTCTTCCAAATAAGAGAAATTAGTTCATGGATTCGCGCCAATAGTGTTTCGCCGCCATTCGTTAGTGCTTCAGCAGGGATTCCATCTGCTCCCGAGGCCTTGTTGTTCTTCAGTTGTCGGATGGCTTTTTCAACCTCATGCCGGGCTGAGGTGGTGGGGGAGAGAGAAGGCGAGAGAGAGAGAGAGAGAGAAGGCGAGAGAGAGAGAGAGAGAGAGAAGGCGAGAGAGAGAGAGAGAGAAGGCGAGAGAGAGAGAGAGAGAAGGCGAGAGAGAGAGAGAGAGAGAGAAGGCGAGAGAGAGAGAGAGAGAGAGAGAAGGCGAGAGAGAGAGAGAAGGCGAGAGAGAGAGAGAAGGCGAGAGAGAGAGAGAGAGAAGGCGAGAGAGAGAGAGAGAGAGAAGGCGAGAGAGAGAGAGACAGAAGGCGAGAGAGAGAGAGACAGAAGGCGAGAGAGAGAGAGAGACAGAAGGCGAGAGAGAGAGAGAGACAGAAGGCGAGAGAGAGAGAGACAGAAGGCGCGAGAGAGAGAGAGACAGAAGGCGCGAGAGAGAGAGAGAAGGCGAGAGAGAGAGAGAGAGAAGGCGAGAGAGAGAGAGACAGAAGGCGAGAGAGAGAGAGACAGAAGGCGAGAGAGAGAGAGAGACAGAAGGCGAGAGAGAGAGAGAGACAGAAGGCGAGAGAGAGAGAGACAGAAGGCGCGAGAGAGAGAGACAGAAGGCGCGAGAGAGAGACAGAAGGCGCGAGAGAGAGAGACAGAAGGCGCGAGAGAGAGAGACAGAAGGCGCGAGAGAGAGAGACAGAAGGCGCGAGAGAGAGAGACAGAAGGCGAGAGAGAGAGACAGAAGGCGAGAGAGAGAGACAGAAGGCGAGAGAGAGAGACAGAAGGCGAGAGAGAGACAGAAGGCGAGAGAGACAGAAGGCGAGAGAGACAGAAGGCGAGAGAGACAGAAGGCGAGAGCGACAGAAGGCGAGAGAGACAGAAGGCGAGAGAGACAGAAGGCGAGAGCGAGAGCGACAGAAGGAGAGAGAGACAGAAGCCGAGAGAGACAGAAGCCGAGAGAGACAGAGAAGGCGAGAGAAAGAGTGAGAAGCACGAGAGAGAAGGTGCGAGAATGGAGTCGAGGACGCTCGCATTGAAGACAGAGTCTCGGTTAAGGAAATCTTCGAAGTGCTCCTTCCAGCGAGCACTGACAGCCTCTCTGTCCTTATGAGTACCTCTCCATTCTTGGCTCTCAGTGGGATAGAACCTTGGGTGCTTGGGCCGTCGGTGGTCTTGACTTCCCTAAGAATCCATGCACGTTGTGGTTGTCGTCTAGTTGCTGGATCTCCTGCGCTTTTTCCACCCACCATCTATTCTTTCGGTCATGAGTTTTATGTTGGACCTCGGCCTTCAGACATCTATAAGAGCAGGTTTCTTGCTCTCGAATTGTGTTGCTGCTTCCAGTTCAGGAATGCCTTGTACTTGCGGCTGATCAGCTCCTGGATTTCTTGATCGTTCTCGCCGAACCAGTCTTGATGTTTCCTGGTGGAGTGACCAAGCGTCTCCTCACAGGTGCTAATTATGGAGGCCTTGACCAGTCACTGTGGACACTCTGCGTCTCCGGTTCACTGGAAGTCGTCAGGTTGGTTGTGAGGCGCTGGCTGAATAGGGCTTTCTTAGCAGGTTCTTTGAGTGCTCCAGCGTTGATTTTCCTGCAGAAGCGTTTCTGTTCCTGCCACTGTTTTGGGGCTATGTTGATGGAAATGACAGAGCGGATTAGGCGGTGGTCAGTCCAGCAGTCATCAGCTCCTGTCATGGCGCGGGTGATGCGGACATCCCTGGCTTGAACGATGACGTAGTCTAGCAGATGCCAGTGCTTGGAGCAAGGGTGTTGCCATGAGGCCTTGTACTTGTCTTTCTGATGGAAAAAGGCGTTGGTTATGACAAGACCACATTCTAAGCATTTCATCAGGAGGAGGACACCACTGGTGTTGGCTTTCCCTACCCCTTCTCTGCCGATCACACCTGTCCTTTCCAATTCTGGCATTAAAGTTGCCGAGGAGGATCAGCTTGTCGCCCGGTGGTGCGCGGGTCAAGGTGTTCAAGGCTGGAGTAGAATTCCTCTATGGTCTCGTCTGTCGCTTCCAGTGTTGGGGGCGTACACACTGATGACCATAGCGCACCGGTTCCGGGCTAGGTCATGAGGCGCCGTTCTTCTTCTGGTTTACCTTTCCAAAAAAAGGTGTAACCACCACCTTGTTCCTTGAGCTGGCCTTCCCCTGCCCACCAAGTCTCGCTTAGGGCAGCGATGTCTGTGTCGTATCGTCTGAGTTCCCGGGCAACGATAGCAGTACAGCGTTCTGGTCTGTCACTGTTAAGGTTGTCCATGACGGTCCTGACTTTCCCAAACTTAATTTTTAAGTGTGGAAGATGCCTGTGCATGACTTCTTTTAACTTGGGGTGGCCGTTGCACACCAGCTACCACACGGGCTTGGCGTAGCAAGTTCTTGGTCCAATGGCGAGGGGATCCAAGACGATTGGAGACCAGGCTCTGCTGCATGAGGAGATTACAGAGATAGGGAGGGGCGAGGCCAAGGAGAGATTTGAAAACAAGGATGAGAAATTTAAAATCAAGGCGTTGCTTAACCGGGAGCCAATGTAGGTCGGCGAGCACAGGGGTGATGGGTGAATGGGACTTGGTGCGCGTTAGGACACGGGCAGCCGAGTTTTGAATGACAAGTTTACGGAGGGTTGAACGTGGGAGGCCAGGAGTGCGTTGGAATAATCAAGTCGAGAGGAAACAAAAGCATGGAGGTTTGGTTTCAGCAGCACATGAGTTGAGGAAAGGGTAGAATTGGGCAATGCTCTGGAGGTGGAAATAGGCGATATTATGATAGCGCAGACATGTGATCAGAAGCTCAGTTCAGGGTCAAATATGACACCAAAGTTGTAAACAGTCTGGTTCAGCATCAGACAGTTGCCAGGGAGAGAGATATAGTCAGTGGCTAGGGAATGGAGGTTGTGACAGGGACCAAAGACAATGGTTTTGGTCTTGCCAATAAAAATCCCGATATACTGCATAATAGAAAGGAATTGAGCTTATTCAGTCTTCTTGAAGCAGTTGCCTTAATGATGCGCCTTTAATCAGGCTGTTGCACAATTGCATGTTTTTCTGAAGCATCAATTTTTACAGCAGTTAAGACTTTTTAAATGTAGTGTTATTAACACATTATTGAAGCCGAGAGCCACATTCATTAAAGTTTTGTCCTTAAAATTTTCAGTGTTGGATTGCTACAATTTTAATCTCACGGTTTCCTTTTGCTTTTTGTGTAACCTCATCTTAGTTTAATAAATTAATTTTCTGCTACTCTGGTTCTTCCTGTTATAGCATCTGACCATTAAATACAACCATCTCCAACAAGTATTCAGGAAAGATTATTGATCAGCAAAGGCAATTGCAACTGAGCTTGCACTGTAATGAAACAATAAAACTGTGCTTCAACGTACCTATACTCGATATTTAATGCATATTTTAAGCTTCTGTAACAGATTTTGTTGCACTTGAGCTACACCATGTACTATATAACCAATCTAAAACGACAAATGATTATCAATATTTTTCCCCAGATTGAGAAACGAAAAGAAGAAATGTAGAGTCTTGCTACTCTTCAGGGTTTTCACTGCGTTCCTGCAGTTAATCATATAGGGAGTAATGTTGGGAGGTAAATTCACTCAAAAATAATCAACAAACACCTGAAATAAGGCAGCTTTATAGTGCGTTCAGCTCTTGTGTGTCCAGAGCTATGCTTCAAGTCTCACAACTCATCCATTCCGAAGACAACATACTTTCATCTTCACATTGCCTGTCTTCGTCCCACCTCCTACTCCAATTCCACAGAAACCCTTGTCTATACTTAGTTAGCCTCAAGACTCGATTCCTTGAATGCCCTCCACCTGATACAAGCTAAACTTCTCAAGAACTCTGTCACCTGTATTCTGTCTTGCACATCCATCATCCCACCCTTTTCAATCTCCTCTGATCCCCAGTATCCCAACATTCAAAATTCAAAATGTTTGCACTCATTTATAAAGCCCACCATGGCCTCTACCTTACCTCTGCAACCTCCTCCAGTCCTACACCCATTCTGGTCCCGTGTATTCCTCTACCATTCTTAATTTGCTGCGTGAGTTTTCAGAAGTCTGGATCCCATACTCTAGGTTGCCATCCCTAAACCTCTTGGCCTCAATACTTCCCTCCCTATCTGTAAAGGTCTCAAAATCTTTTTTTCCCCCCAATTGTACCCTTGCTTAACTCTCAATGTTGCTCAGTCCATTTGTGAAGTCCATTGTAATGTTTTATTACTACATTGTTCATGAGAATCTTATCTTCGAATCCATCCATGGGCTCCCCCACCTTACCTTTGAAATCTACTTTCATATGTCCTCACACACATCCCCCAGCACCAGATTATTCCTCATTCTGTTAGCAGTTCTTTCAGGTACAGCCATCATCTTAAACTCCTTCTACCTCACGCACTGCTCTCTGCATTCAAAAGCCTTCTTCACATTCCTCACTGACGAAACTTTTCCCAATACTTTTCACTTTTGCTCTTGTGCTCACTGTCCACTTTTTTCTTCCCTCGGGCTATAATGCATTCTGAGCTCTACGTGAGAAGCATATTGAATCTAAGCTGTTGTAAATAATCAGGCAACCTAGAGACACAATACGCAAGTAAGGACATGATTGCTAGTGTTGCCTGACAGTGTTGAGCTTGATGCCATGGAGCAGACAATAATATAGCGATTAAACACAAGGTGCCACAGTACAATTTAGTAGCTGTGTAATCAAAAGTTCATGTATTTTAAAAATCACATTAAAAAGTTTACACGTAAAATAAGATCTAAATTCTCTCTTCCACTCTCCCATTTTAAGCACAAAAATGTTCTTGTGAAAGTGTCTGCTTGCTAAAAATGAAATGGAGTGTTGCCCTTTGGAACACTCCTCCTCCGTTTGCTTGGCTGCTTTCCAGTCAGCCAGCTGCACAATAACAAAAAATATTTTTCTTCACTAAGCCTCTCTGCTTGTGGTGTTATGCCTCTCACTCTTGAATTATGAGCTAAAAATTATAACTGACGGGTTCAAGTTCAGAGCAAATCTTCATGGCTCTTGCAGGTTGATTCTGCATTAGTTACATTAATGGTGCAAGAAAAATGTAACAGAATTACGGGCTCAATCAACATTCAACACAGCATGCTGTTGTCACTTATCACATAATTTCTTAATTATATACATCAGGGATTTTTTTTCTTGAATATCAGTGTACAATTACCAGGAATTCCCTGCATTGTAAACAATCCAAAAAACTAAGAATCATAAGCATTTTATATATACCATCATGCTTTGCACATCACTCAAGCATGAGTTTACTACGAAAAAAAATCGAAGCATAACACCAAAACTAAAATGTTAAAGTAGCAAAAAGTTAACTATGAATGCATAGTCATTGGGTCTAAAAATAGGAGCATTTTTGGCAAACTCACGTCCCACCATATTCAGCCTTTGGGAAACTGTCTTCTCACTATTATATCCTTCATATTCTAAAATTGGTATTTTGCACAATGCATTGGAGATGGACACCTAGTTACATTTACCCAGAATCTTCAAGCTATCCTTAAGATTAAAGGGATGGTGGCAAATCGGGTAAGTAATTGGCTATGGGATAGGAGGCAGAGAGTACTGGTGAATGGGTGGTTTTCTGATTGGAGAGAAGTATGCAGTGGGATCCCCAGGAGTCGGTATTAGGACCATTGCCTGTCTTGTTATATATAAATGAACTGGACTCGGTTATAGGAAGTACAATTTCAAAGTTTGCAGATGATACAACACATGGCAACATAATAAATATAGAGAGCAGAATAGTAGCAGACTTCAGGAGCACTTAGACAGACTGATGAAATGAGCAGGCACATGACACATGCAATTTAATGTGGCTAAGTGTGAAGTGAAGCACTTTGGGAGGAACAGCACCAAGAGGCAGCATAATCTAAATGGTACTATTTTGAACTGGGTGCAAGAGCAGAGGGGCCTGGGGGTACATATTCACAAATCTTTGAATGTGGCAGGGCAGGTTGATGAGGCAGTTAAGAAAACACAAATGATGCTTGTTTTTGTAAATCGGGGCATTGAATACAATAACCAAAGAAGTCATGCTAAACCTTTACAAATCAATGGTTATGCCACAGTAGTGTGTCCAATTCTGGGCACCACAATTTAGGAAGGATGTCAAGGCCATGGAAATGGTACAGAAGAAGTTTACCAAGATGATATCAGGGATGATGGACTTCAGCTAAGTGGAGAGATTGGTGAAGGTAGGGTTGTTCTCCTGAGAGTAGAGAAGGTTAAAGAGAGACCCAATAGAGGTATTCAAAATTATGAGTGGTTTTGATAGAGTAACCAGGGAGAAATCGTTTCCACTGGCAAGTGGGTCAATAACCAGAGGTCACAGATTGAAAATAATTGGCAAAAAAACTAGAGGGAAAATGAGGAGATTTAAAAAAAAAAACAGGGGGCTGTTAAGATCTGGAATGCACTACCTAAAAAGTGTGGTGGAAGCAGATTCTATAGGACCTTTCAAAAGGCAATTGGAGATGTACATGAAGAGGACTCATTTGCAGGGTTAGGTAGAAAATGCTGGGGTGTGGGGCAAAATTGGATGCTTTTAAAAAAAAAAAAGAGCCAACACAGGCATGACAGGCCGAATGGCCTCCTTCTGTACTGTAATATTCTATAATTAAATGATTTCTGCTGATCTTCCACCAAAGTTATAGTGGTTACTGGGGAACCCCAGCAGAAATTACAGCACTACTAGTTACCATTGCGCAAAAAGCACTCAACTACCAGGGAGGGCACTAGTATAGATATCCAGTGATCCATCCGATTCAACTCACTAGTTTGTGACATTTTCTCTGGCCTTGCACCAAGTTAACTGTGCAGCAGATAAATACTATAATGATAACAGAGACATTTAGCCCCATAGTGAGAATGCCTTTTCTCAACACTCTTATGCACCAGAACTGTTACACTAATGCTTCATAGCTATATCATATTTCCATTATTACAGTAGAATGTTTGTTACTGTTAAATGGTTTCATTCCAGACCAATGTTAAAGTTGTAGTGTAAATACTGCTCGAGAAGATTGAGAGTTTCAAGAAAACACCCAACTTAAAAATAAGTGCCAACATAAGAAGATAGCATTTCCTGTTTCTGAAACATGTTATAGAATGTGTGCACCCCATGTAGACATTTGAAGCAATGTTCTCTCCTACATATGTTGTTTGTCCTGTTTCCCCTAAATGTTTTATATATGGAAGATTCTTTCAGCTCCTTGCATAGCTTAATATGTCCCGCATTGTTTGTTTTCAGTCTTCAGTTTTCTTTCTTTAGGGTTTTTTTTTTTAAATTGAGTAGCCAAGTATTTTGGAAATGTATTAAATATTCCACTAATTTTAAACATGCCGAATATATAACTCAATACTTCAACATTTCAGAATGGAAACTAGTGGCCGCCTAGTGGTCAGGAACCGGAGGGTGTGACTGCGAGTCAGGCAAGTAAGGAGATTCCTGGTGCAATGCTGCAGGAATCTCGGCCTTTGCCTTATCCACCAGGTACAAGGTTCTTGCTGCCTGTGTGGATGATGGCAAAGTCTGCAGGGTGGGTGAGCAAACTGCCCATGGCACCACGGTACAGCAGGCCATTTACGTGGGGTGAGTGAAAAGGATAGTTACTGTTCGCTCCAGCTACGACGGTGAGTTCTGAAGCTTGGGTGGCCAGGGTTAATGACATGTTCTTGCAGCTAGAGAAGAACTTGAAGTGGAAGGCGGAGGATCCAGTTCTCGTGGTCCACGTAGGAACCAATGACATAGGTAGAACTTGGATTGAGGTTCAGCTGAAGGAGTTTGAGGAGCTAGGGTCCAAATTAATAAGCAGACACTCAAAGGTAATAATCTCTGGATTATTACCTGAGCTACATGCAATTCGGCATAGGAACAACCAGATTAGTGAGTTGAGTGCGAGGCTCAAAATGATGTGGGAGGTAGGGGTTTCCATTCATGGGGCACTGGCACCAGTACTGGGGAAATAGGGAGCAGTTCTGTTGGGATGGGCTCCACTTAAACCGGCCTGAGACCAGGGTCCTGGCAAAAGGAAACTAGGGCTGTTGATGCGGCTTTAAAATAAAAAAGGGGCGGGGTGGGAGGAGAAAGGTTCAGCTAAGGGAAAATTTATACATCTAAAAAGAGAAAAGTCAACGCCATAAAGCAAAGTAGCAATTTGGGTAAAGATAAGCAGAGTGTGATAGGAAGGGACAGAGGACTGGAAATTCCCCACCTTTTTGCCCGGTCTTTCGGCAATATTTCGCCGTTTTTTGATGAATAATGGTGAACTGGGAAATTCGTAAAGTCTTGCATCGGCAGTTTTTAAGTATTGCTGGGGAGCGGACCGCCAGGATACAAGGCTCAAAAAAGCGCTTTCGCCTAAAATTTGGCTCGCAGTGCACCCGTAGACAGGACAGAAAAAAACATCCGGGAAAAACCTGCGTTGCAGCCCTTGGAACAGCGGTTGGAATGTAGACCTGCAAAAATGGTAAGTTAAAGCTTTTATTTTTTTAATTCTTTTGCAGCGTTTCGATGGTTAAGTGTCTTGTGACCGTTTTATGATTTTTTCCCCAATTTTTTGGGGGTGTTTTCCCCTCTCTCTAGGCCCAACTCGCAGTGGTATCAGCCTCGAAGAAAGGTTTGCACCACAAATTCTTGTGCAACGACAATTTTTACCGCTGGCCGCATTTTTTCCCCAAATGTTAGGACTTGTAGTGATAGCGGAGTCATAGCGGCATTTTTGGCAGAAAAATACTGCTTCAATCAAAAATGAAATTTCTAGCCTAGAGAGTTTAACAGTAATAGTACATCAGTGAATAAGGTCAAATTAGGGAAAAATGGTAACAAAAAATCAAATTAAAGACACATTATCTGAATGTGTGAAAATTCTTAAGATAGACAAATTAATGGTACAGAGAGATAATTGGATTTGATCTTATGGCCATTATAGCGATGTGGTTGAATGGTGAAGATGGTTTGAAACAAAATATTCCAGGGTACTTGACATTTCGAAAAGACAGACAAAATGGAAAAGGAGGGGGGTAGCCTTGATAATTGGATAACATAAGGATAGCCATGAGGAAGGATCTTGGCTCGGAAGATCAGGAAGTAGAATCAGAATGGGTGGAGATAAGAAATAACAAGGGACAGAAAACACTGGTTGAGAATAGTTTATAGGTCCCCTAACAGTAGCTATATTGCTGGACAGAGTATAAACCAAGAAATAAGAGGAGCTTGTAACAAAGGTAATGCAATAATTATGAGTGACTTTAATCATCATATAGATTGGACAAATCAAATCAGCAAACATATTTGGAAGATGAGTTCATGAAATGCTTTCAGAACAGTTTCCAAGAAGAATAAATCATGAAACCAACCAGGGAAGAGGCTACTTTAGATCGTGTCTTGTGTAATGAGACAGGGTTAATTAGTGATCTCAATACCTCTGGGGAAGAGTGAACATAATATGACAGAATTTCATGTAAGTTTTTGACAGTGAAGTACTTAAGAACTTAAATAAAGCTAATTACATTAGGTATGAGGAACGAGTTGTTACGGTAGATTGGAAAATTAAATTAAAAAGGTATGATAGTAGATAAACAATGGTGAATATTTAAATAAATCTTTCATAACTCTCAACGAATATACATTCCACTGAAAAATAAAAACTCCTGGAAGTGTCCATCCATGGCTAACTAAAGGTTAAGGATAGTATTAGATTAAAATAAGAGGTTTATAAGTAGCAGTGATTCTGAGAATTGGAAGAGTTTTAGAAACCAGTTTTAGATGACCAAAACAAAGAAAATAGAGTGAGAGTAAACTAGCAACAAATATAAAACCAGATTGCAAGAACAATCTTACAAGTATGCAAAAAGGAAGAGAGTAGCAAAAGTAAACGTGGGTCCCTCAGAGGCTGAGACAGGAGAAATTATAATGGGCGGTAAGGAAAAAGCTGAGACTTTAAACAAATATTTTGTATCTATCTTCAGAGTAGAAGATACAAAAAAACATACCAGAAATAGTGGGAAACCAAAGGGCTAGTGAGAATAAAGAACTTAAAGTAATTAGTATTAGTAAAGAAAAAGTACTGGAGAAATTAATGAGACTAAAAGCCAACAAATCCCCTGGACCAATGGATGCATTGGTTGTGATCTTCCAAAATTCTCTTGAATCTGGAACAGTCACATTGGATTCGAAGATAGCAAATATAACACAATTATTCAAGAAAGGAGGGAGAGCGAAAACAGGGAACTACAGGCCAGTTGAGATGATGAGAAATTTCTTCACTCAGCGAGTTGTGGATTTTTAGAATTCTCTAACCCAGAGGGCTGTCGATGTTCAATCAGTGAGTATATTCAAGGCTGAAACTGATAGATTTTTGGATTTTAAGGGAATCAAGGGATATGGAGATTTGACGGAAAAGTGGAGTTGAAGTCAAAGATCAGCTATAGTCTTACTGAATGGTGGAGCAGACTTGAGGGGCCATATGGCCTGCTCCTGATGTTCTTTATAGTATGCAGGTACAGCAAATGATCAGGAAGGCCAATGATATCTTGGCCTTTATTGCAAAGGGGATGGAGTATAAAAGCAGGGAAGTCTTGCTACAGCTATACAGGGTATTGGTGAGGCCACACCTGGAATACAGCATGCGGTTTTGGTTCCATATTTACGAAAGGATATACTTGCTTTGGAGGCAGTTCAGAGAAGGTTCACTAGGATGATTCCGGGGATGAGGGAGTTGACTTCTGAGGAAAGGTTAAGTAGGTTGGGTCTCTACTCATTGGAATTCAGAAGAATGAGAGGTGATCTTATCAAAACATTTATGATTATGAGGGGGCTTGACAAAGTGGATGCAGAGAGGATGTTTCCACTGATGGGAGAGACTAGAACTAGAGGGCATGACCTTAGAATAAGGGACCGCCATTTAAAACAGAACTGAGGAGGAATTTCTTCTCTCAAAGGGTTGTAAATCTGTGGAATTCGCTGCCTCAGAGAGCTGTGGAAGCTGGGACATTGAATAAATTTAAGACAGAAATAGACAGTTTCTTAAACGATAAGGGGTTAAGGGAAGCGGGCCCCCGGGGAAGTGGAGTTGAGTCCATGATCACATCAGCCTTGATCTTATTGAATGGTGGAGCAGGCTCGAGGGGCCGTATTGCCTACTCCTGTTCCTATTTCTTATATTCTTATGTTTATGTTCTTATTTTGCATACCTGGAAAATAGAACCTCTCGAGCATTTATACATGTGGGTTAACTTCAAACAGAAGTACTGTACACAAGGATAGATTCAAAGGGCACAGTGAAATGTTACATCTATAAATAAGGATAAAACAACTGGTCAAAAATAAACAGGATTAGATGTAATGAATATTCAGCAAGAAGTGTTCAATGTCTTGCTGCAGAGCTAAATGTACCATGAGTAATATGGTTCCTATTTCTTTTGTTCCGATGGAATCTACCGCAATGACAGATTAACCACATCTGCTGCAAACAATTAAAAGAATTTGAAAAATGTTAGTTGCAGAATAATGGACAACTAAATCAATAAAGAGGTGTCCTAAGCTTCCTGCTTATCTTTTAGCTTTATTTCCCAGGCTAGACAGTGTGAAACATGAAAAACATTGTTTTATTTAAACCATTAAACTATATAGCTTAAGGAGTGTAGGCAGAGTTAATTTCCAATAAAATGTATAATTTGCCTGATAAGACATTTTACTTGTAAATTAGTATAACTATCTGCTACAGTTTCAACATTTTTGAGTCACCCCAAAAAACTAATTCACCAAATTCAACCATGTAAAATGTACTTCATATAATAATTCTAAGAAAATGCATTGCTGTCACTTAAGATTTTAGCTGTGAAGTGACTATATGGACTGCTTAGTGTTTTAAAAACAGACACTTAAGGAACACTACATATTTGGATCAGGAAATTCAAAGTATATAACATATAGCAGAAATATAATTTTTAAATGTCTAGATCTTACCAACAATGTCCAGGAGTGGATGCACTGTAAGATAAAGTTCTTGTCTACCGTGATACCAAAATGGTTCTCAGAATTGGAAGTGAATCAGTGCAAAATGGAGAACACTTGCATGATTTGGAAAAGTGGTAAAAGAAAATGAGGTGAAGTAATGACCTGCTCCAAAGACACCACCAAAGCTTCCGAAAAGTCATTAACAACAGGCAACGGGGATCAAGGTGCTACGCTCCTTACCCACAGCAATGAGGTTGCCTAGCCACTCAGTTGTACCAAACCGCTACAAAGAATACTAAGAATAAAACCAGATGGACCACCCATCATCAACCAAGACACTAGACATGACAGTCAACCCTACAATATCCTCCTCACTAACATCTGGGGACTTTTGCCAAAATTGGGAGAGCTGTCCTCCAGACGAGTCAAGCAATAGCCCAGAATCACATCTTTCAGCCAACATCCCAGACTCCTCCATCACCATCACTGTGATGTCTTGTCCCACCGGCAGACCAGAGGTGGCACCAGAGTGGTATGCAGTCAGAGGGAGTGGCCCTGAAGTCTCATGGCATTAGGTCAATCATGGGCAAGGAAACCTCCTGCTGATTACCATCTACTGCCCTCCCTAAGCTGATGAATCAGTACTCCTCTATGCTGAACACCACTTGAAAGAAGCACTGAGTGTAGCAAGGGCACAGAATGCACGCTGAGTGGGGGACTTCAATGTTCATCAAGAATGGCTCAAAAACACCACCATGATTTAGATGAAGGAATTGAGTGTAACATCTCCAAGTTTGCAGATGACACTAAACTGGGTGGCAATGTGAGCTGTGAGGAGGATGCTAAAAGGCTGCAGGGTGACTTGTACAGGTTAGGTGAGTGGGCCAATGCTTGGCAGATGCAGTATAATGTGGATAAATGTGAGGTTATCCACTTTGGTGGCAAAAACACAAAGGCAGAATATTATCTGAATGGCGGCAGATTAGGAAAAGTAGAGGTGCAACGAGACCTGGGTGTCATGGTTCATCAGTCATTGAAAGTTGGCATGCAGGTACAGCAGGTGGTGGAGGTGGCAAATGGCCCCAATATTAATGAGGGTGCGGGGTAGCGCAGCAGTACTGGGGAAACCCGGCAAGGCTGAGAATGTGCAGGCTCTGCCGATCTTAACAGCAAGACCTCATTTCAATAATCTGCTTTAGATTTCATTTCATCATTGAGTAATGATCATCATAACGGGCTAATTATTGCAGAATGGCATTAAGCAAGTAAGATAGCATAGGTTCTTTTAAATTGTTGTTGCTAAGATACAAACTAAACATGGTTGAAGTCTTTGAAACTATTATTTTTAAGTGAATCAATTTTTTTCTGCCTGACAGCTGGCCAAATTCACAGCCTGGGTGGTGGGTGGGAGCACAATCATCATCATCATAGGCAGCCCCTCCGAATCGAGGAAGACTTGCTTCCACTCTAAAAATGAGTTCTGAGGTGGCTGAACAGTCCAATACAAGAACCACAGTCCCGGTCACAGGTGGGACAGACAGTCGTTGAGGGTAAGGGTGGGTGGGACAGGTTTGCCACACATTTCGCTGCCTGCATTTGGTTTCGGCGATGAGACTCGAGCTGCTCAATGCCCTCCCAGATGCACTTCCTCCACTTAGGGCGGTCTTTGGCCAGGGACTCCCAGGTGTCAGTGGGGATGTTGCACTTTATCAAGGAGGCTTCGACGGTGTCCTTGTAACATTTCCACTGCCCACCTTTGGCTCGTTTGGAAGGAGTCCCGAGTAGAGCGCTTGCTTTGGGAGTCTCCTGTCAGGCATGCGAACGATGTGGCCTGCCCAGCAGAACTGATCAGGTGTGGTCAGTGCTTCAATGCTGGGGATGTTGGCCTGGTCGAGGACATTAACATTGGTGCATCTGTCCTCCCAGGGGATTTGCAGGATCTTGCGGAGACATCGTTGGTGGTATTTCCCCAGTGACTTGAAGTGTCTACTGTACATGGTCATGTCTCTGAGCCATACAGGAGGCCGGGTATTACTACAGCCATGTAGACCATGAGCTTGGTGGCAGGTTTGAGGGACTGGTCTTCGAACACTCTTTTCCTCAGGCGGCCAAATCTCATCAATGTCTGCCCTCGTTGATAAGAGGCTTCCGAGGTATGGGAAATGGTCCACGTTGTTCAGGGCCATGCCGTGGATCTTGATGGCTGTGTGGCGGCGACAGGTTGGTGGAGGACCTTTGTCTTACGGATGTTTAGTGTAAGGCCCATGCTTTCGTATGCCTCAGTGAATATGTTGACTCATCATAGGCGGTCTCTCGAACGAGGATGACTTGCTTCCACGAGTTCACAGGTGTTTCAATGAAGGACCCAATGTTCCAGTCCTGAACTCCAAATGAGGGGGTGGAAGATGCCTGTGTGTGAATTTTTTTTTTTTTTTTTTTTTTTAAACGCGTGGTGACCGTTGCACACCAGCCACCACATGGGCTTGACAGAGCTAGGTCTTGGTCCAGTGGCAAGGATTAACCAAGACGATTGTAGGCCTGCTCTGCTGCACAGACCTAGCGCGCACACATATCGCAGTGTGGGCTAGCCCGTGCTGCAACTGGGCCCTCAGCTCTTCTGGGCTCCGTACCCTCATCTGTCGCACCTCTGCCGCGTTCTCTCACCGCTCCTCCGCCATAAACATTCACTGCATCTCGCCACAAACACTCGCCGCTCATCTGCCCCAACCTTCCCACTCCTCTGTCCCTGGGTCCTCCCAAACGGCGACCAGGTTTTGATGATGTCACCCAGTCACCCATCTCAAAATCGTTGCACACTTGGAGCAGCTCGCACTGGAGGTTGAAGTGATATGTCGCTCCAGCTCTTTTACAGCTCCGCAGGTCGAATTATAAAAAAGCTGGAGCGGCGGACCCTGCAACATCATGGCCCCCGACCTGCGAGAGAACAGTTCCGTAGGTCGGATTATTTTGAGATGGGTGACTCAGTGATGTCATCAAAACCCTGGTCGCCGCTTTGGAGCACGGGCAGGAACATCGGCGGGGTCCAGCCAACATATGTGACGTCACTACTGGGAGACATCGTGGTCCCCCAACCTGCAATATGTTGACTATGACTTGGATGACAAGCAGGTGGCAGCACACTGCAACTGGGGCCAGTCCCTGGCTGTCAGTACAAGACAGAGGCTCTGGGCCACCATAGAGGGCAAGGGGCAAGAAAGAGCGGGAACAGGGCAGTGATCGGGCCATCACGGGTGGGAGGTTTAAATTAGAACAACGTGGCCATGATACAGTCTGGGGGAAGGCCAAAGGCTTACTTGCGAGGCCTGTGGTGAGCACTCCTGCTCTTCCTGGGCCACAAGGATTGGTAAAAGGAGCTGAGCTTCAGCACTTATCTTGGCCAGCCGTTACCTCCTGCCTTAGATCTGCTGCCAGGAATCACATAATACGGGCCTCCCTCACTCACACTTAAATTAAATCGCGCGCCTATGATGTCACAGGTCTCAACTTTTGAATGTTAATTAGGCATTTTGCGGGATCCTCATCGATGGTCCAATTCCTGTTTGTTAAATTTTTAACGGGCGGGAATGGACCCAGGGAGTCTCGATCCCGATATTTTAATCCCCCCCCCCGACCCTCTCCCACCTGTCGAGGAGGGTTAAAATCGACACCGTTAAGTCTTGAATAGAATGGCTTCAGTTACTGAAACACTGATGGTTGAGGTTTGCAATCCAATCAAAGAAATTTCAATGCTTTGTTCCTACACACCGTACTGCCAGGAATGCAGAGTATTAAAGATATAAACGGAAACGGCTGGAAATACTCAGATCAGGGAGCATCTGTGGCGATCTGTATTTTACTTTCCACAGATGCTGCCTGACCTACTGAGTATTTCCAGCATTTTCTGTTCATATTTCAGAGTTCCAGCATCTGTAAATGTTGCCTTTTCTATTAGTGTATTAAAGGCTTTGGGGGAGATTGGGCTCCATTGCACCTCCAGTTAGTGCCTCCGGGGGGGGGGGGGGGGTGGTGGGGGTGAAATAGATAATGCGGCGCAAATGGGTTTGCGACCGGGCGCAGTGAGATTAGTGACTCCCACTAAATCAGATAGAGTTTTATGGCAGCGGTACAGCGTTGAACCCCGATCTCCTTCTTCCTGAGATCATAACGTCATCGCAGTGCACATCACCCTGGATCCAAACTTCCTGTATTTTGTAGCATCGCCGGGCAAAAACACTGACAGCTGCAGAAGGTGGTGTCCATCAGGATGCTGGCCGCCTTGGGGGCAATCCTTAAAGGCGAGGTGGCCGAGGCAAGTAAAAAAAAGATTCAAATCACTGTTTCCAATTTTTTACCTAGTTTCTTGCCCGCGATCGATCAGCCCTCTGCTGCTGCGGTGCATCGGGCTGATCGGGCTGGATTGCAGTGGCCATTGGGGTCCAGGTAAGTTCTTCTTTTGCAGACCTTACAGCGATGACCCTTCCCTTTAAGGGAGTGAAAGAGCCTCTAAATGCGGCAGCACTGCACAGCAACCGCCCCGCCTGCTGCCTCTTGCACTCCAGGAAGGAAGTAGAGCGCGTGATTTAGCATTCCACTTCCTTCCTGGACCGCAAACACCAAACTTTTTTAAAGTTTGAAAACATTAGCGCCTGTTTTTCTACCTTTTAAAAGTTAGTGCCCCAAACAGGGCATTCCCCAATTTCTCCCTCTTTATTTATAAATAGAAAGCAAGTTAAAAATGCAGACACAGAGCAACAATAGCATGTTATGTACAAAGGCTTTTTGCTCCTAATTTTTCAGATTGTCAAACTGGTTTTTGTGACAACCTATCCTAGCTGAGAGATCATATACTGGAAGGACTGTCAAATGCTCTAAATGCAGTTATCTGTTGTAGATTGTCCAATTTTTTTTACTGGCAAAGTTGTTATTGTGCCAGCTTGTCACAGCTGATTGTGACAGCCTGTCGGAACTGAGAGATCATATATTGGTAGGTCTGGCTTGTGCGATAATGACCATTTTGCATTTTTTTTTGTTGGTCCCAGTCTGTATTGTCAAAGTGGTTATGGTAATTCTGACAACCTACCTAACTGCATTAGGTCAACCTGTATATACAGTAACATCTTCAATAATCAAAAGTGTCCAATAAAAAATTGTTTAAACTCCACAACTCCCTTTGATTCTTTTTACGGACATAAAACGATACACGCAACTAAAAAAGGAACTAACACCAGGGATATAAATTAATTTAGAGTCAGTGAGGACAGGGGTGATGGATGAGTGGGATTTAGTGGAACTTGACAGCAACAATCAAGCTAAATGTGAATTTTAATCTTGCATTAACACTCATAGGTTTGATTCCCATTTGCACAGCATATCAATACCCATGCTCCAAAATTACAACTTGCATTTATACAACACCTTGAACACAGAAAATGTCCCATGGCAATTTATGGCCCAGTGGGTGGAGGGGGGGGAATGGGGAAGAAAAAAAAAGACAAAAGGAGATAAAGCAATGGGTGCCAAGCCATGTTAAGAGAGTTGGGGAGGTGATCAAAAGTTTGGTCAAAAAGATAGGTTTGAGAGGTATTTAAAGGTGGATAGAGGCAGGAGTTTAGGAAGTAAGTCCTAGACAGTAGGACTGAGGCAGCTGAAGGCTCTGTCGCCAATGATGGGATGTAGAAAAGGCCAAGAGGGGGAGGACCAAAGGATGTAGGTGGGTTGAGGATGGGGGAGCAGTCAGTAATGTGCAGTACGCCCATGGTGGGAGTTGAAGACAACACTGTGGATTTTAAATTCCATGCATCCAATGTAGGTCTATATGAATGAAGCTGAGAGATGAGCAGAATTTAGTTCAGGACAGGATGCATGCAGTCAGCTTTGGACAAGATGAAATTTATGGAAGTTGGAAAGTGGAGATAGGAGGCAGGTAAAGAGGATACTAAAGAAATAAGGTAAGACAGAAGGGATTTGAACATGGAACTTCATAGCAATAACAGGTTTGAGAACCTAAAAGAAAGGAAAGTTAAAGATGGGCGGTAAATGGGTCAAGGGTGGGCTTTTTGAGGATTACTTACAGTAATTCAGTCAGTGAATATGTAAAGTGATACAGTACAGCCACAAAATGTTTTATTTTAAAATATTGCGACCTTAAATGAAAGCCCAGGATCTGCAGTGCAACGTTAAAAGGAATAACAAAGAAATGAGGCAGTAGTGCTTAGATGGTGTCAGTCATGGATTTTAAAACCCGTTGATTGACATTTGTTATATTCTATAAAGCATAATGTATTGGTTAATGCCAGGGGGTGAATTTAGCATTGTGGTCTATCTGGTTCCAGATGAAGTAGAAAATGTCCCACATGCCAGCTTCAGCAGATCAAGTTTCTCAAACTTGGTTTTTCCCTGGCAAACTGCCAATGTCCTTCTGGCCTGAGTTTTTACTGCTACCTGAATACCATTGATTATGAACTAAAACACTGATGCATGATTTTTCATTAAAATGGTCAGAATTGCAGAATATGATGAGGAAGAGAATGGGCGGGGGGGCGGGGGGGGGGAAAAAGGAAAAAAAAATTGCAAAAAATCCTACAAATCCATATCATAAAAATAGAATCTGACCTATTCACCATAGACCCACAGGATGCAATTCAGCCCAACTTACCTATGCTGTCTCTTTGCTGGAACAATCTATAACTAATTCCACTGCCCCACACTATCCTCATGTTCCTCTATCTTCCTCAGCTTCAAATAGTTATCAATTTTCCCTTAAGTGAAGCAACAATCTCTGCCTCAACCATTCCCTGTGGCAAAGCATTCCATAAACTATCAGCCTAAACAAACAGAAGGAATCATGGAATGTTATTCCCAAAACACTAATTAAACTCAGAACTGTATTTGTTCATTTACCATAAAAGAGTGGCCCTGGTCATAGCTATGGAATGCATAGGGCTGACCCTGATACTTAAAAGTCGTAACATTAACTCCAAAGGTGTGGCAGGCTTGAGAATGAGTTTGATGCAACTGGTTTCCCTTTTTGTAACAAGCATCATATTTTTAATTATTATTAATGTAAAAACTGAAGATCAAACTTAATCTCACAATCTATGTGCAGGTCTCAGGATAATTAGACCCATTCTAATTTAGCCCAGCTCAATTTGATTCCTGCGAGTTTACACCCTATATCCTGTGTGCAAAGAGTTGCAAGCTTTTTGTTTTTGCATGCCACTTATTTGAGTAGCATGATACTTCATAAGCCATATATAAGGCTTAAATCCATGTTCCCATTAATTTGCATACATCTCAAATTGCTGATAACAACTGATCTTGATATTCTGATTTAGTTTTTAAGCTACCAATGAGTCAACTATCTCAAGAATTGATCTTTCCAAACCTCCAGATCCAGAAAATTTAAACAGGACAAACCTGCGAATAGGAAAATAACTGCAAATTGAACGGAGTTGCCTGGGCTTGTGGGCGAGACTGCCGAAGCTCACGAGCCCTCATGTGACCAATGCCCGTGCTGTTTACTACACACGGTATTGTTATAGTTATAAAAACAAAGAATGCTGGAAATCTCAGCGGGTCAGGTAGCGTCTTTGGAGAGAAAAACAGAGTTAACGTTTTCTCTCCACAGATGCTGCCTGACCCACTGAGATTTCAAGCATTCTCTGTTTTTATTTCAGATTCCAGCATCCGCAGTATTTTGCTTTTGTATTGTTATATAGTTGTTCCAGTTATATGGTAAACTTTTGCTTTCACATTGTTGAGAAAATTATTTTAAATACAAAATAAACAGAAAGAAATTGGAGTTTGTGTCATAAAATGGGTGCAGCTTCGGAGGTTGAATTTCTCAGGACACAACATGGTTTGCAGCTTGATTTTAAAACAGTGGTCCGTTTTAGCAACTATGAATTTGACAGTCCAAATACGTACTTTTTAAATAAAAACGTTTTGAAATGGATAAAGTACTTAATTAAAATCATAGTATTTAAGTTTGTAGTAAAATGGTTTTACATAAGGATTTAATTAAAAACCACATAAAATTTTCCAAACCTTTGCAACTTCTACACTTTGCACGGTTTCTCCCTTTTTCTACTGAAAGTATTACCACCAAACTTCTATGTATCTTTAATATATTTTATGTTATAAAGGTAAGAATTTCTTCCTTAAAAAGCAGAGGATCTAAAAACATTGTTTTTACCTCGAACAGCAATCACAATTCTCCCCAATCCAAAAAAGTGGTTAGCAGAATTACAAATGCATATTCTGCATTGTTTATACCTTTAAATTACAGCAAAATATGATAGCACAAACTATTACTAGATTCCTGCCTTATATGGTGTCTTCAAACCAGCAGATAAATGACTAACTTTAGGACCAAATCCCAATGAAGTCATTCTATAATTTGCCTGAAATTCCATTTTGATCTGCTAAATAAAGCCCCATAGATTTTTCTCAAAACCAATTTGAAAAGAGAAGCCATTTATTATTGACCTTGCACATGCTTGTATTTTAACCGAGATAGGGTTAGAGTTTCCGCTTTGGCTGAATCAGAAAACTGAGTAGAAATTGTGTTGGTTAGGTTACAGTTCCAAGTTTTCACAAAAAGTAATTTGCATAACCACAAAAAAATCTTCAATGAATCAGCACAGTCTGGTAGTGCAATAGAATTCAATTGGGTTTTTTTTCCCCATTAAAAAGTATTGCTTGATTTATTCAAGTGGTAACCTGATACAGTTTTATTAATACAGCGGAAAATGGGTTTATCACCAAAAATAAGCATTTTTAATAATGATGTCAAGTCCACCACCTGTGAGTAACCAAATTTTAAATCATGAAAATGACTTTTAAAAAAAACTATACTGAACCATTTAATAGTTTCAGTGGTCAGTTTCTTTAAAAATTTAAAATATTTTGTAATATGGAAATAACTTTTAAAACATGCCTATTAGTGCCAGTGCAACTAAGAAAATAGGCTCAATTTGAAGAGCCTTCCCCAACCAGTGCAATCAGTGGACTCTCGCAATTTCCCAGTGCTCAGTTTTGTGGACGGGGCCTGATTCAGGAGAATTGAATCTTGAACCAGCATAAAACAGGAGCGATAAACACAAGTATAAGTGTTTTTGCCATAACTCAGTTATGTTCCTCTCGGGTGGATGTAAAGAAACCTGTGACAATATTTTGAAGAAGAGCAGGGGCGTTCTCTCCAGTGTCCTGGTCAATACTTATCTTTGAACCAAAATCACAGAGATTATATGGTCATTATCACATAGCTTTTGTGGGAGCATACTGTATGCAAATTTGCTACCATGTTTCCAACATTACAACAGTGACTACTCTTCAAAAGTACTTCATTGGCTGCAAAGGCTTTAGAACATCCAGAGGTTGTGAAAGGCGCTATATAAATGCAAGTTCTTTCTTTTGCTGTACTTGTCTGGCAGTTAAAATCCTAGTTTAGGAATGACTCTTCACTAAAAATTTGTTCTGGTGCTGAGAAAATTGTCAATCACCATCAGAATGTCAAAAATCAGTACTGTGTATATCTGTGGTGGCCAAGTGGAGTTAGTGCCCGCCATGGAATGGTGGACAGTGACAATGCTGTATACACATGAAATGTTAAAGATATTAGAGACTGGAGAAACAGAAACAATCAGAACAGTGCAACAAAATCTTGGGAAAGAAATGTTCAGTGTTTATATGCATCATGGTACAAAATATATTGTATTTGCATTTCTCTAATCATTAGATTGAAAGTGCTTTCACATTGATAATGTGCTGTGGGGTCTGGTGTATGGTCCTCCAGCTGGTTATTGCACATGAGCAATACATCTTCAATGACATTAGCCTGGATGATGTGGAATCGGTATGGGTGGAGCTGCGGAATTCCAAAGGGCAGAAAACGCTAGTGGGAGTTGTGTACAGACCACCAAATAGTGGTAGAGAGGTTGGGGACAGCATCAAACAAGAAATACGGGATGTGTGCAATAAAGGTACAGCAGTAATTCATGGACGACTTTAATCTATATATTGATTGGGCTAACCTAACTGGTAGCAATGCGGTGGAGGAGGATTTCCTGGAGTGTATTAGGGATGCTTTTCTAGACCAATATGTCGAGGAACCAACCAGGGAGCTGGCCATCCTAGACTGGGTGATGTGTAATGAGAATGGACTAATTAGCAATCTTGTTGTGCGAGGCCCTTGAGGAAGAGTGACCATAATATGGTAGAATTCTTTATTAAGATGGAGAGTGACAAAGTTAATTCGGAAACTAGGGTCCTGAACTTAAGGAAAGGTAACTTCGACGGTATGAAGCGTGAATTGGCTAGAATAGACTAGCAAAGGATACTTAAAGGGTTGATGGTGGATAAGCAATGGCAAACATTTAAAGATCACATGGATGAACTACAGCAATTGTACATCCCTGTCTGGAGTAAAAATAAAACTGGGAAGGTGGCTCAACCATGGCTAACAAGAGAAATTAAGGATAGTGTTAAAGCCAATGAAGAGGAATATAAATTGGCTAGAAAAAGCAACAAACCTGAGGACTAGGAGAAATTTAGAATTCAACAGAGGAGGACAAAGGGTTTAATTAAGAGGGGGAAAATAGAGGAAGCTTGCAGGGAACATAAAAACTGACTGCAAAAGCTTCTATAAATATGTGAAGAGAAAAAAATTAGTAAAGACAAACGTAGGTCCCTTGCAATCAATTTATAATGGGGAACAAAGAAATGGCAGACCAATTGAACCAATACTTCAGTTCTGTCTTTACAAAGGAAGATACAAATAACCTTCCGAATGTACTAGGGGACAGTGGGTCTAGTGAGAAGGAGGAACTGAAGGATATCCTTATTAGGCGGGAAATTGATGGGATTGAAGGCCGATAAATCCCCGGGGCCTGATAGTCTGCATCCCAGAGTACTTAAGGAAGTGGCAATAGAAAGAGTGGATGCATTGGTGATCATTTTCCAACAGTCTATCGACTCTGGATCAGTTCCTATGGACTGGAGGTTAGCTAATGTAACACCACTTTTTAAAAAAGGAGGGAGCGAGAAAACGGGTAATTATAGACCGGTTAGCCTGACATCAGTAGTGGGGAAAATGATGGAATCAATCATTAAGGATGAAATAGCAGCGCACTTGGAAAGCAGTGACAGGATCGGACCAAGACAGCATGAATTTATGAAAGGGAAATCATGCTTGACAAATCTTCTGGAATTTTTTGAGGATGTAACTAGTAGAGTGGACAAGGGAGAACCAGTGGATGTGGTGTAGTTGGACTTTCAAAAGGCTTTTGACAAGGTCCCGCACAGAGATTGGTGTGCAAAATCAAAGCACATGGTATTGGGGGTAATGTACTGGCGTGGATAGAGAACTGGTTGGCAGACAGTAAGCAGAGAGTCGGGATAAACGGGTCCTTTTCAGAATGGCAGGCAGTGACTAGTGGAATGCTGCAGGGCTCAGTGCTGGGACCCTAGCGATTTACAATATACAATAACGACTTAAATGAAGGAATAGAGTGTAATATCTCCAAGTTTGCGGATGACACTAAACTGGGTGGCGGTGTGAGCTGTGAGGAGGACACTAAGAGGCTGCAGGGTGACTTGGACAGTTTAAGTTAGTGGGCAAATGCATGGCAGATGCAGTATAACGTGGATAAATGTGAGGTTATCCATTTTGGGGGCAAAAACACGAAGGCAGAATATGATCTGAATGGCGGCAGATTAGGAAACGGGGACGTGCAACGAGACCTGGGTGTCATGGTTCATCAGTCACTGAAAGTGGGCACGCAGGTACAGCAGTCGATAAATGGTATGTTGGCCTTCATAGCTAGGGGATTTGAGTATAGGAGCAGGGAGGTCTTAATGCAGTTGTATTGGGCTTTAGTGAGGCCTCACCTGGATTATTGTGTTCAGTTTTGGTCTCCTAGGCTGAGAAAGGACATTCTTACTATTGAGGGAGTGCAGCGAAGGTTCACCAGATTGATTCCAGGAATGGCTAAGCTGACATATGAGAGACTGGATCAACTGGGCCTTTATTCACTGGAGTTTAGAAGGATGAGAGGGGATCTCATAGAAACAGAAAAGATTCTGACGGGACTGGACAAGTCAAATGCGGGAAGAATGTTCCCGATGTTGGGGAAGTCCAGAACCAGGGGACATAGTCTTAAGATAAGGGGTAGACCATTTAGGATTGAAATAAGGAGAAACTTCTTCACTCAGTTGTTAACCTATGGAATTCCCTGCCGGTTGTTGATGCCAGTTCATTGGATGTATTCAAGAGGGAGTTAGATTACGGTTAAGGGGATCAAGGGGTATGGAGAGAAGGCAGGAAAGGGGCACTGAAGGAATGATCAGCCATGATCTTATTGAATGGCAGTGCAGGCTCAAAGGGCCGAAAGGCCTACTCCTGCACCTATTTTCTATGTTTCTATGACATTTGGGACCTGACTTTTTTTGGGTCCTTTATAAGTTTCAATTTATTATTTATTATCTTACTTTTTGTTCTCTTTACCTCAGTTGTTTCCATATAAAATATATTTCCACCCTCACCCCTTTAATTAACATTCTCAGCCACACTATATTCATATATTTTGTGCCTCTCCTATCTTCTACTGTGCTATAGCTGTACCCAAGAAGTTTGGATGCCTCTTCTATGCTAAAGATTTCTATACCCTTCAACAACTCTACAAATCCCAAGTTATCAAATATGCTCCCATTTCTGATGATGCTTCAACCTCTCTCATTTTTGGACAGGTTATCATAAAAGGCAAATCCTTTTCTTATCTCCAGTCTCCAAACCTTTTCTCTGCTACAACTTTTCTCATTTCTTTATTCAGCTGATACTATTGGGGTCATCACTCATCTGAACTTTCCTCTCTTGTTACTCAGCTCCAAATAAACTGTCTATACATTCAGTCTCCGCCTTCCATCCTCACTGCGTTGAAATCAAGCACCATCCCCAACTTGATCTCATTTTTTCTAAGGATCTCAAATATGCTCAATTCCCACTTCCCAACCTTCAAGCACCTTTAGCCTGCTGCAGGCCTTTGACTGCGGGTGCACAGATCTGGAACTGTTGATAGCACTCAAAAGCATAAATAATTTGACCTGCATACAGCAAACAGGAAGAGAAACATAATATTTTCATGGGAGTCTTGATCTGCCAACAAAATTGTCCTATCCTAATAAACACACTCAGCTAGTTCAATTTGTCAACGTGGTTGCATTGTGAAAAGGTATGACATGAGTATGCTAACTTGGAGATCACAAAATAATTATGGATCTGGAAGACCATTCAGCCCCTCTTATTTCATCCATCCAGAGATATCCTAAAGCCTGCCCCCATTATAGAATGCAATTTTTATTTTAAAAGATCCCAAGGCTTTTGCCTCTATCTGGAAGTTTATTCCACTCAATGATCACTGTGTGGTCTGAAATCAATGATCACTGAAATCAGCCCAAAGTTAGTTTACTAGTTTGAACAATTATCCCCTAGTTTTATATCTGAAGTTTAATTTAAAGTAATATTCTTGGTTAACTTCTATATTCTTAACAATCTTATGCATCTTTTTAAAATTGCCTGTCAAGCACCTCCTTCTAGGTTTCTCCAGTCTTCACTCATAACTCAGACCCTGATCCTGAGGATCAGCCTCGTTTCTCTTCTCTGCATGGCCTCCATGGTTTGAATGTCTCATTTCTTGGTGAACAGAAGTGGATACAATAGTGAAGATGCGGTCCGAATAGAGCACTATAAAAGTTGGTTCATTATCTCCTCTGACTTATATTGCACTGTTTTAGCTATGCAGTTCAACATCCTATTGGCTACTACTCTGCATTGGCTTTGTATGTTTAGTATTGACTCCACTATGACTCCTCAGTTTCTTTCAGCTTCCTCCTTCGATTTCAACACCATTCATGGAATACACGATATATCTATTTTTCATTTCTTTGTGTAGCACTTTACACTTGTCTGCTATGTATTGCCCACTTATGTATTTTGTCCAACTCATTCTGTAATTTCTGAACTGTCTCCTCCAATTCCACCATGTCTTCTAGTTCAGCATCATCTGCAAATCTGACCACTTTACATTGAAATTCTGAATCCATATCATTTATCTAAATCACAAATGGCCGTGGTCCCACTTTGAGGCACTCAAATCAGCACTTTCCTGCCACTCCAACATAATTCCTCTAATGAATACTTGTTTCCTACCCGTCGGCCAGTTTCTTATTAATTTCCAGTGTTTACCCTGAATTCCCACAGCTTTGAGCTTAATTAATAGCCTCCCATGTGGAACTTTATCAAAAGCCTTTTACAGAGCAACACAATGTCAAATTCCCTGGCCTGTTGCTTCATAAAATTGTCACGGCATGCAATTCTGTTGTGGCACATTACTCACAGACCCTCTCCCTAAAGAAATCCCCATGGGCAGACACAGAGATTTCAACATGGCAACAGTATAAACACAGGAGTGTTTTGAAGAAACATAACTTGGAGTACACTCTCCTCATACTTCATTTAACTGTATTCTAAAATGTAAAACCACCTTTCACAATCACATTGCTGTTTGTGAGAGCTTGCTTGTGTACAAATTGGCTGCTGCATTTCCTACATTACAACAGTGACTGCACTCCAAAAGTACTTAATTAGTTGTGAAACATCCAGTGGTTGTGAAAGGCACTAAATAAATCCAAGTCTTTCTTTCTTTGCTCCTCCAATCCACAGCATAAACACAAACACCAGGGAAAGGATTAAGCACATGTTTTACCCATCACCATCATGGATTATATCTCTACCCTTGCTGCAAATTCTGAAGGTACACTAGTTGTCTCCCTTCCTAACTCTTTAGATCAGAAGCACAGTATATATAAATAAAAGAGACTTTTAAAACCCAGATGTCACGTAAACACAAGCTCTTGGTTCAGATTGACTTCTGCCTCAAGTCATTGGAAAAATACCACCGATGTTCTGCAAAATCCTACAAATCCCCTGGGAGGACAGATGCTCCAACGCGAGTGTCCTCGACCAAGCCAACATCCCCAGCACTGACCACATTTGATCAGCTCCGCTGGGCAGGCCACGTCGTTCGCATGCCAGACACGAGGCTCCCAAAGCAAGCGCTCTACTCGAAACTCCTTCACGGCAAGCGAGCCAAAGGTGGGCAGAGGAAACATTACAAGGACACCCTCAAAGCCTCCCTGATAAAGTGCAACATTCCCATCGTCACCTGGGAGTCCCTGGCCAAAGACCGCCCTAATTGGAAGAAGTGCATCCGAGAGGGCGCAGAGCACCTCGAGTCTCATTGCCAAGAGCATGCAGAAATCAAGCGCCGGCAGTGGCAAGAGCGTGCGGCAAACCAGTCCCACCCACCTCTTCCCTCAACGACTATCTGTCCCACCTGTGACAGGGACTGTGGTTCTCATACAGGACTGTTCAGTCACCTAAAGACTCGTTTTTAGAGCGGAAGCAAGTCTTCCTCGATTCCAAGGGACTGCCTATGATGATGACGATGACTACATGGAACGTTGATACTATCCCCTACACTACGCGCCTTTTTCTATCCATCAGTAAAGAAACAAACAAGACTTCAAATGAAAAGACTCAATCTGGTCCTCTGAGATCAGAATGTTTCACAAAAGTAACCCGGAAATCATGAATAAGTAGACTTCTTTTTGAACAGGCGCAAAAGCAAATAGGTTACAATTTTTAAGTTGATATAAAAAAACATTTTAAAAGGAGTCAGTGGTTGCAGGCAGGAAGTGGGAGAAAAGTTTCGGGGAGGTGGCGGAAGGCACGATCTGATGAAACAGTGCGCAACTGAGGTTTCAAAAGTCTGAAATGCCCACATTTACAATAAATCGCCTCAATGTTATTCCAGCATTTATTAAATTGAAATATAATCCACTCTGTGCAAGACTATCAAAGTGAGAGGTTATGTTACGAATGAGATTTTCTGCCACAAAAAAAACAGCAATCCCATTTAAGTACATGGAGGTGCTCTTTATTTTGAAGAGTAACATAAATTAGTTGGTGGCAGTTTTAAACTAAAATCATTCCCAGTACTGCGACGTGATTGCTCGACGAAAGAACTTAAACTCGTTTTTCCAGTAATGAATGTATCCACCCAATGCCTGGAAACAATGGAGTACGGAAGTTCCCCCCACACCCCACCTCAGAAATGCTAAACGCCGACCCCACTTACCATGTTATGGCATATCAAACGGACCCAGTGCCTCTGTGAGCAGGCGACGGTAATTGTTGCCTGGATTGAGCAGTGTTGCTGCACTTGCCCTCGCGCTGCCTGCAGTAAACACTCCCAACTCCAGGTAAACCTTCCAGCCGCTCCTCGCTCGCGACCTCTCCCTACCTGCAGCACGCCCGGCGCATTGTGGCACTTGTAGTCCGCGCCGCTCAGAACCCCAGGCTAAACTGTGATGTCAGTCCACTATTGAGAACTACAATCCCGAGAGTCCCCAGCGCGTCCGAATGGCACACCTGAAAATGCAAAATCTTGGTATCGGCATTCGGGAAGTTTCGTTACGTGATCTGATCTCAGGGAGCTGCAAATAACAGGGTAGTTCCAGCTAGGTATGGTTAAAGCATTTGGGAGAAGGATGGGGGCAAATCGAAATACTCATTTCTTTGAAAGATAGCCTTATGTTGGAATAATGAAGGAAAAAGAACACGGGCGACATACTTTAGTTGAAAACCTCCACTGATGCTTCCAGCCTCGGTTTACACACTGCATAGGGCGAGGTACCAGAGCACTCCCAGCTCTTGTTGAATTGAACATACTTCAGCGTGAGTCACCACTTTGAAAACAGGAGGAAGAAAGACAGACAAGAGTGACAGCAGACATACACTACATGATATGGAAGGGATTATGGATTTGGCCCATCTTAGTTCACCCGTTGAGAAATATCCTATCACCTCCCCATTTTACCATCCAATTACTTCTAATAGACCCAAGATTCGGCTGGAGTTGCTCCTAATTTTTTGGAGCAACTAGTTTAGCTTGGAGTATCTTAGAAATCGCAATTCTCGGCATTTAGTTTGCTCCAGTTCTAGTGAGATAGTTTAGTTTCATTTTAGTTCCTTTTTTTTCAAAAGGGGGCACTACCAGCCACTTACGCCTGTTTTGCAAGTTTAGGCAGTGAAAAGTTACTCCAAACTAACTTAGAACAGAGTAAGTGTCGATTTTTGTACGCTCAGAAAAACCTTGCGTACACTTTAGAAATTAAGTGCAGGTAGCCAGAGATGGTGGGGCGGGGGAGAAAAGTTAGATGGAAGTTAGAGGATTTTCCAAAGCATTAAACACTTCACTTTTAGCAATAAAGAGCCATCATCAATAATAAATGAAAAATAAATCAATAAATTAACCAATCAATCAATCAATCAACTAATTAAAAACATTTTTAAAATCAATCAATAAATCAATAAATAAAAAATTAAAAGCTTCGACTCACCTGCTGCAGCACCTATTCATTCGGGAGCACCGGGAGCCCTCCAACAGCACACGCAACCCTGCCTGCCGAAGAGCTGGTCGGGTGGGCCCCGCTGCCGAGGAGGTGTTTGTGCAGGGCCCGCCACTGGGGAGGAGTTCAGGCAGGCCCTGCCGCCGAGGAGGTGCTCGGGCGCGGCCTACCACCAGGGAGGAGTTCAGGTGGACCCCGCCGCCAAAGAGCTGCAGGTCGGGCGGGCCCCACCACTGGGGAGGAGTTCGGCCGGGGCCCGCCACTGGGGACAAGTTCGGGCGAGCCCTGCCGCCGAAGAGCTGGTCGGGTGGGCTCCGCCGCCGAGGAGGTGTTCGGGCAGGGCCCACCACCAGGGAGGAGTTCCGGTGGGCCCCGCCGCTGAGGAGGTGGTCAGGTGGGCCCACCATTGGGGAGGTGGCCAGGTGGGGCCCACCAAAGGGCTGGTTGGGCTGCCCCATCGCGGATGAAGTGTTCGGGCAGGCTGGCAAGGAGGCCTCGAGGTAAGGGCAGTGGCGACGAGGCGAGGGATGGTGAGGCAAGCAGGCAACTCGGCCCGGGATAGGTGCGGCGAACATCGCGATGTGCCTTTGGCCAGGGATAAGGTCGCCCGGAGACAGGACGCGCTGGGAGGGCCAGGAGCTACTGCGCACACGTGCAGACTCCACTGCGCATGCGCGCAGCTGCCGGCACTCTTTTCGGCGCAGGGCTATTGCTCCCCCCCAGATGCTTGTGCTGTGCCACGCCAACTGCTAAACAGGCCTGGTGAACACCAAGAATTGCGAGGTAAGTTTTAGGCGTGCTTTTAATTCTACAAAATAGGCAAGTCTCTCGGAGGCGCACCGTTCTGCGGGACAGTCGAAACTTGGGCCCTATGACTCCACTACACCGTCGCTGAGAGCATGCAGAAACCAAGCGCAGCAGCGGAAGGAGCATGCGGCAAACCAGACTCTGCACCCACCCTTTCCTTCAACCACTGTCTGTCTCACCTGTGACAGAGACTGCAATTCCCATATTGGACTGTACAGTCACCTGAGAACTCACTTTTAGAGTGGAAGCAAGTCTTCCTCGATTTCGAGTGACTGCCTATGATGATGATGATTACTCCTCTAGAGTATCAACCTAGATGAAAGGGCTTACAACAGTACACTTGTTGTCACTTCCTCAAAGAAATTGAGGAGGTTAATCAGGCAGGATCTTCCCTTCTGAATCTGTGCTGACTGCTGTTTACTAGGTTATTGATGTGCAGATGATTAAGTTTACTCCTAATAATCTGTGGCATACAGGATTAATCTTCAAAGGCCACATTGGTTTGGTGTCCAGTCTGTGTTTTCCAAAATCAACCATGTGGGCCAGATACAGAGGTTAGTGCTAAAGGTTGTGGGGCAATTTTAATTTTTATCGCTGGGTGAAAAAAGGGTGATAGCGAATTGGCAGTCAGTTTTATATCTCACCTGATTTTTGTACTTCAAGGTTCATCCTTGACGCTATCCTTTTCCTTGTTTACATGCTGCCCTAGAGACATTATCAACAGTCATAGTCAGTTTTCATGTGTTTGCTCAAGACAACCAGGTTTATCACCATCACTATTCTCAATTTCACAGTGACCCTGTGTTAGACTGCCTATCTCACATTAAATAATGAATAAACCATAACTGTTTCCAGTCAAACATTGAGGAAACCTAAACCATCTGATTTGTCTCCCTTGAAAAATTAAGTACCATTGCTCCGGACTCCATCTCCCCTTCACCTCCATTCATTCAGGTTGAATCAGATAATATGCAACCTTGATTTCCTGTTAATCATGAGTTTCAAACCCCACATCCCATCCATCACCAACCAGCATATTTCCAACTTTGCATCACTGCCTGCATTTGCTTCTACCTCACTGGCACTGCAATTTAAATCCTTTACCTTTGTTTCTACCTCACTCACACTGCCAATGAAACCTTTATAGGAACATAAGAACAGGTTTAGGCCATTCAGCCCCTAGAGCCTGTTCCACCAGTCAATGAGATCATATCTGATCTCTCTCCTATCACCTCCTTTTGCTCCATATTCCTTTATACCTTTGGCTAGCAAAAATCTAACAATCTCAGATTTAAAATTATTTATTGAGTGAGCATCGACTGCTTTTTGTGGGAAAGAGTTCCACATTTCTACCACACTTGTGTGAAGAATTGTTTCCTAACTTCTCTCCTGAATGACCTGGCTCTGATTTTAAGGTTATGTCCCCTTGTCCTAGACTCTCCCACCAAAAGAAACCGTTTCTCTCTATCTACCCTATCAATTCCTTTCACAATCCAAAAATCTCAATCAAATCACTCCTTAGCCTTCCATATTCCAGCAAATACAAGCCTAGTTTATGTAATCGCGCCTCCTAATTTAACTGTCACATAGCCCGACGATACTCAGCCCACTGGGGCCCGCCGACACTTCGGACCCACCCGGGGCACCGACCTCCTCCCCCCATCCCCGACATCGGGCCGCCTCCCCCACCCCACCCCCGGCATGACTGGCCTATCCATCATCAAGTGCTTCTCAGCCTGTTAGCTTGCCCACCTGCTTCCCGGCTACCTGTTTATGCTCGCCTGAGGGAACCCCGGTGAGCGAATGGGGCCTGGTGCGGTAGCTGAGCAGGACTCGGGTCAGGCGGGTCTGCAGGGAGCCTTCTGACACACGTTTCAAGCTTTGCTTGATGGTTTGGACTGCCCGTTCTGCCTGGCTGTTGGATGTGGGCTTGAACGGGGCAGATGTGATGTGCTTGATCCCATTGCGGGTCATGAATTCCTTGAATTCAGCACTGGTGAAGCACGGCCTATTGTCGCTGACAAGGACATCAGGCAGGCTGTGTGTGGCGAACATGGCTCGTAGGCTTTCGATGGTGGCAGTGGACATGCTTACAGACATTATTACACACTCAATCCATTTTGATTAAGCATCCACAACAACCAAAAACATTTTGCCTAGAACGGGCCCGCAAAGTCAACATGAATCCTAGACCATGGTTTGGAGGGCCATGAACACAAACTTAGCGGTGCATCCCTGGATGCATTGCTCAGTTGCGAGCAAGTGTTGCATTGGCGCACGCATGACTCCAAATCTGAGTCGATGCCAGGCCACAACACATGGGATCTGGCTATAGCTTTCATCATTACTATGCCTGGGTGGGTACTGTGTAGGTCACGTATGAACGTTTCCCTGCCTTTCTTCGGCAAAACCCCCACGCGATTGCCCCACAAAAGTCAGTCCGCCTGTATGGACATTTCGCCTTTGCGCCACTGGAATGGCTTGATCTCTTCATGCATCTCCGCTGGGACGCTGGACCAGCTCCCATGGAGGACACAGTTTTTTACCAGGGACAGTAAAGGATCCTGGCTTGTCCAGGTCCTGATCTGGCGGGCTGCAATGGGTGACTTTTTGTTTTCAAATGCATCCATCACCAAGAGCAAGTCTGCAGGCTGTGCCATTTCCACCCCGGTGGTGGGCAATGGTAGCCGACTGAGAGCATCAGCGCAGTTCTCGGTGCATGGTCTGTGGCGGATTACATAGCTATATGCAGACAGCGTAAATGCCCATCTTTGGATGCGGGCAGAGGCATTGGTATTAATCTCTTTGCTCTCTGAGAATAGCGATATGAGCGGCTTATGGTCAGTTTCTAACTCAAACTTGAGACCAAACAGATACTGGTGCATTTTTTTCACCCCGTAAATGCATGCCAAAGCATCTTTTTCAATCATGCTGTAGGCCCTTTCGGCCTTGGACAAACTCCTGGATGCATAGGCGACCGGTTGCAATGTTTCCGATTCATTTGCTTGTTGTAACACACACCCAACCCTGTACGAAGACGCATCGCAAGCGAGCAATAAACATTTACATGGGTTATACAGAACAAGCAGTTTGCTGGAACATAACAGATTTCTGGCTTTCTCAAAAACAGCCTCTTGTGATTTCCCCCATACCCAGTCATCTTCCTTAAGTAGCAGCACATGTCGGGGGTTCGAGCAAGGTGTTTAACCCGGGTAGGAAATTACCAAAATAGTTGAAGAGTCCCTGGAACAACCACAGCTCTGTCGCGTTCTGTGGTCTTGGTGCAATCTTGATGGCCTCCGTCTTGGCGTCGGTGGGTCTGATGCTGTCTGCCGCGGTTTTTCTCCCTAAGAACTCGACCTCTGGCACCAGGAAAACACACTTCGAGTGTTTCATCCTGAGTCCCACGCGATCTAGCCGACTTAAAACCTCTTCCAGGTTCTTCAAGTGTTCAATGGTATCTCGACCTGTGACTAGTATGTCGTCCTGGAAAACCACGATGTGCGGAACCAAGTTTAGCAGGCTCTCCATGTTTCTTTGAAAAATTGCCATGGCCGATCGAATCCCAAACGGGCATCTATTGTAGATGAACAGACCTTTGTGCGTGTTGATGCAGGTGAGGCCTTTCGAAGATTCCGCCAGCTCCTGCGTCATGTAGGCCGAGGTCAGGTCCAACTTGGTGAATGTCTTTCCTCCAGCCAGGGTTGCAAATAGGTTGTCTGCCTTGGGTAGTGGGTACTGGTCCTGTAGCGAAAAACGGTTAATCGTTACTTTATAGTCCCCACAAATTCTGACCATGCCATCGCCTTTGAGAACTGGAACAATCGGACTGGCCCACTCATTGAACTCCACCGGTGCGATGATGCCTTCTCACTGCAGCTGTCCAGCTCAATTTCTACTTTCTCTCGCATCATATATGGCACCGCCCGTTCCTTGTAGTGGATGGGTCGTGTACCGGGAACCAAGTGGATCTGCACCTTCGCCCCTGAGAAACTTCCGATGCCTGGCTCAAACAACGACGGGAACTTGCTCAGAACCTGGGTACATGAGGCGTCGTCGACGGACGAGAGCGCTCGGATGTCATCCCAGTTCCAGCGGATTTTTCCCAGCCAGTTTTTGCCGAACAGTGTGGGGCCATCTCCGAACAGTGTGGTACAATCCATAGTGGGAGTTCGTGCACTGCTCCATCATAGGAGACTTTTACTGCTGCGCTGCCAATTACAGGGATCAGTTCTTTAGTGTAAGTTGTTAGCTTTGTGTGAATGGGGCTAAGCTTGGGCCTGTGTGCCTTGTTGCACCACAGCCTCTCGAAGGCCTTTTTGCTCATGATAGACTGACTCGCACCCATGTCCATTTCCATGGAAACTGGAATTCTGTCCAGTTTTGACTTTTAGCATGATTGGTGGACATTTCGTGGTGAAGGTGTGTACCCCATACACTTCTGCCTCTTCAGTTTGAGTCTCTAGTTCAGCTTGATCCACCATGGATCGATCCTCCTCTGCAACGTGGTGGTTTGCAGGGTATGCAGCTCGTCTGCACATTTGCAGGAGGTGTCCCATTGTTCCACAGCCTTTGCATACATAGTGTTTGAAGCGGCATTGATGGGCTCAATGATCACCTCCGCAGCGCCAACAAGGTGTTAACTGCCTCGCATTACTGTTTGATGATGGACTCTGGGTCATCCGAGGTCGTGCAGCTGCAGGCGTGTACATTCTGCCATATGCAGCCCTGCCTGAAAATGACATTACTTTGTGTACAGTACTTGCCGAAACCTCTTTATGCTGCGAAATTTGTTTGGTGTCATCGCTGTTGGACATAAATGCCTGAGCTATCGTTATGGCTTTGCTCAGGTTCGGTGTTTCAACAGTCAATAGTTTGCAAAGGATAACCTCATGGCCAATGCCGAACACAAAGAAGTCTCTTTGCATTTGCTGAAGGAATCCATCGATTTCGCAATGTCCTGCAAGGTGCCTTAGTTCGGCGACATAGTTCGCCACTTCCTGGCCTTCAGACCATTGACATGTGTAAAATCGATACCTTGCCATCAGAACGCTCTCCTCCGGATTTAGGTGCTCCCGGACCAGCGTACACAGTTCGTCATAGGATTTGGTTGTTGGTTTCACCGGAGCTAGAAGATTCTTCATGAGGCCATCGGTTGTTCACAGACGGTGAGGAGGATCGCCCTTCGTTTGGCAGCGTTCTCATCTCCTTCCAGTTTGGTGGCCATGAAGTATTGGTTGAGTCGCTCCATGAAGGCCTCCCAATCGTCCCCTTCTGAGAATTTCTCCAGGATACCAACAGTTCTCTGCATTTTCGCGTGATTGTTCGTTATCAGTTGTTATGTTCATAATAAACTAATGTAACTGAGTACTATAGACATGAGTAAGTGTGACCATAGCTCCTTTATTCAAACTCCAGAGAGTCGGTACAGCATGGGAGGCCTGCTTATATACAGTGCTCCCAAGGGATAGGGTTGCATACATAACAGTTCCTGCTGCTTGTTAATCAAAGTTCTTACCAGTCCACCTTCTTACAAACTTGACTGCTTCCTGGCCGACCTATTCCCTCACCCATCCAGCCCAAAGACTTCCCTGCCTACCTGCTTTAAGTTAGTCCTAAACCTTCTTTGCACCCTAGTGATTTGTATCTCACCCAAGTGCCTCCTGGCCTATAGAGACATGAAAAAAATACAGAGCACAGGAGGTAGTGGAGTGAATGAAAAGGAATGAGATATGAAATAGGGAAACAAAAGAAAGTGTGCAATGAAGGAGTAAGAGAAAACAAGAGTTGAAGGGGATAGCAAAAAGTTGAGAGGTGAAGGTAGGAACTAAAGTGGAAGAGTGAGAGCAAGCAACAAGTGGCAGTACAGGGAGAGGGATATGGAGGAGATTCACAAGGAAGAGAAGGAGAGAAAGAAAAACAAGTGTAGAAGCAAGATTTCCTTTGAAGACTTACCCCTGCTGGTATCCGGAGGTAGAGGGACATGAGGCCAAAAGCTCAGCCCAAAGAAGTGTGAAATCCATTGAATAATCTTCTTTCATTGGCTTTGCATCCAATTGTTTTCCTCATGCCTCTGACAAGCACCTTGTGATATTCATCAGCATCGGAGCAATGGCCACACTCGATCAGCTCCATTGGGCGGGCCACATCGTCCGCATGCCCGACACGAGACTCCCAAAGCAAGTGCTCTACTCGGAGCTTCGACACAGCAAGCGAGCCCCAGGTGGGCAGAGAAAACGCTTCAAGGACACCTTCAAAGCCTCCTTGATAACTGCAACATCCCCATTGACACCTAGGAATCAATGACCGCCCAAAGTGGAGGAAGAGCATCCTCAATGAGCACCTCGAGTCCCATCGGCGAGAGCAAGCAGAAATCAAGCGTAGACAGCGGAAGGAGCATGCGTCAACCCAGGCTCCCCACCCACCCTTTCCTTCAACCACTGTCTGCCCCACCTGTAACAGAGTCTGTAGATCCCGCATTGGACTCTTCAATCACCTGAGAACTCACTTTTAGAGTGGAAGCAATTCATCCTCAACTCCGAGGGACTGCCTATGATGATGATCGTATTTTTCTACATCAAAGCAGTATATAAATGCTTTTTGTTGTTGTTGCTCCTCACCTAAAACATATTCAATCTTTTTAGCTGTGTTATTTCTGCAGAACCTTCTGTTTCTTGTCACCTCCAGATTCTGACATATCAGATTTATTGCACTCAGTGCTCTTTTCTGGGTCTGGCTGCTCTCAGATATAGGCCAGTATTTAGATCTGGCCTGGCCTTGTATTCTGGACTGCTTCAAGCCCCCCATCTCCCTCCTTAGTGCACCTACACTCAATTTTACTATGTTAAAGGTGCTATATAAATGCAAGTTGTTGCTGTTCCTTGCAAGTGCAATTAGTTCCAGTACTCCCACTTCAATACTCTCTTACTGCCCAATCCCAATCCACCCTAATCACTCAAATTACCCATCCAACCAGCCGAATCCTTCCAATCTTCACACCTCCCCAGAGTATTTCCCCTCAAGGACTCCCAAACACAGCCCACTCCTCCAAGTGAGTCACAAACCTCACAGCCATTCAGCAAGTACCAAATATGCCAACCTCGAGAACTAGCAAAAGCTGACAAACAGGTTGAAAAAGCAGTCCCAAGAAAGCTGACAATTCAAAAAAGCTTTTTACATTAAGGAAGTAAAACAAAGCAATTGGCCAAAAAATTATGGCACAGGAGGACTAAATAAACGTTTAAAAGTATTTGAGAGCCTACTCTTAATAGAACATATCAACAGGTTTGGTAAATACCTAACATCCTAACTCTATAATAACTATCTAAATATTTAAAAAAAGAATAGCTAAAGAATAACAGACCCAACCAAAGATTTAAAGACAGATTGAAATTAAAACCCCCAAATTCTTAGTAGGCAATTGCACTACTGGAAGTGCAGCAATGCAGGACTTCTATCTACCAGTGTGGACCGGATATGACCACATACAAAATTCTGGGGATGAGGTCATTTACATTTACAGTATTTTTTCGGCTTCTGTGCCCTCAGCTGTCCTAGCCAAAAAGGCAATTTATATTTAAAATTGCCAGCTCTGCAATCGATTTATGTTGGAAAACAATACTCAAGGGTTTACTTATGCTTTTATACAGTGACTACACCTACATCATGCAAAGGTGCAACTAGCAGGATTACTGGTGGGAGACGTCATAGCACCAGTTCTGCCTTTTAGAATAATCTTCCGTCATAATTTTGGTTCACTGACAGAAAGGGGCGGACACCTGACAGAACTGGGTTGAACCCCAAATTACTGCCCAGACTCTGTGATTTTTACATCCCACAACCAGAGTAAGTTCAGACATAATTCTACAAGGCAACAAGGTTTTGTATTTCGAATCAATTTTACTGGTTGCATTCCTTTCTTTGAATGTGCAGTGCAGTAATCTTTTGTTGTCGTCTTTCCTCCCCTCCATATTTCCTTGTCATGGCGGAAGTCTTTATCATTGACAACACTGTCTCTGAGCGCATTTCACACATGATTTCCTTGCAGCGGCTATGGATATCTGCGGAGCTGTGTATCGTACAACACACCACAAAAAACATAATTGAAGCTTTTGTTCTTGCCTCCTCACTCCCCCCCGCCCAAACACACACACTTGCTCTGCCTCTGCTCTTGCTTAAAACCTATTGGGGAGAAAATTTAGTACCTTAGCACCTCGAGTTAGTGCCTGGCGGGTGCATTAATGGAGCGCTGAGGTAGTAGTGCTGCGGCGAGATGAATCCAGTAACGCACGCAAAATCCGGCCTCCCTGTATCGCTGCCACTATGAGAAAGGGCCGGGAACTTCAGCGCCAGGCAGATCATGATGTCAGTGAGCATGCAACGCTCACTGGATGCCCGATCTACAAAATTCATGTTGCCCCTGCCTTAGTGCCTCACCCCGACAGCGTCAGGGAGAGCAGGGGGCCGAAATTCAGGCATGCCAGAAAGCTGGTGCACCTATGATTTTTGTACCTGGTTTTACCACTGGGATCGATGAGGCGGCCTTCCGATCGCTTTTCAGGACATTGACATTGTTTTACCGTCGGACCGGAAGTTGGTCATAATGGGGGCGGGAGATCAACGGAAAAGCAGGCTGAGGGGTTGAATTTGGGTCGGGGCTCTGCTGTCACTCAGCGGCGGAGCGGTGGTGAGTCACAGTGTGTGTGCATCACCACACTCTCTCCCCTCCGTTAAAGGGGAGAGTTACCCGTCATTTTATATCTTTGGCCACTGGGCCACCAGGGAGGGTTTCGGCTGGACCAGCGGCCTGGCACCCAAGAGGGGGTGCCAGGCTGCTCATTGGCAGCCTGGCCAAACCCGTGGGCACTATTTTGCTGACCGATCGGGAAGTCGGCCGGCAAAAATAAATACATGGTGGCCCTGGCAGTGGGCCCTCCCCTTGAAGGGCCGCCACGCTGCCAGGCCGCACACGGCGAGGAGAAGGTACACTGAGAGAAAAAGCTGTCTGGGGCACCGCGTGACGGGGCAACAATTTTTTTTAGCTGACTTTCGATTGGTGTCTTTTTCAGGTGAGGGAGAGCGGCGGTGCTTGTTCTGACAATGTCCTTGCAGCAGTCATCAGCATCGGGGTGGAATTGGGTCCAGGAAGAAAACTCCCCAACCTGAATTTGGGTCGGGGTGACCAATTGACCACAAAGCGGCAGCCACGGGATTCCGCCGCATATCCACCACAAACAGGCAGCAATGGGTCTTTCTGAGACCCTGAATTTCAGCCTCCAGGTGTCAAGCAGGCGGATGCCAGCTCCAGGGGTGCTACTTAAAGGGATCATGTGTAATGAGTCGCAGCCATCAGGTTAGTGCTGTTCCACTGCTTCCTTGTCAGTTTGACATCGTGCAACAGTTGAATTCAGTCATTTAAAGGTTGTTTAGTCTCCGGAGTGTTATGGCTACTAAAAGTTAGTGATATTTTTATTCTCACAACTTAGCAAAGTGCTACACTAGAATGTGGTTCTGCAGCATCAATAAACCTCCCCTTTAAGAACTGGGAAGAGCCTGTGGCAATGATGGCTTGCGATTAGACTGCACCTGATGTTGCTTAACGCTTTGAGTGCAACGCCACTAGAGCTAGGCCATTTGTACTTGATTTAGTGCTCTAATCCTTTGAGCAATGAGATTTAATTTTGTGTGCAGTGTGATTCATTAGCACCCGGCGTTAAATCTCAAACTTTTCTAAATTTACCACCCATTCCTGGGCTATAATGAATTTCTCCCCCACATTTGGGCCCAAGTTTCGGGTGGAGTTGCTCCTAGTTTTTTGGAGCAACTAGTTTAGTTAGGAGTATGTTAGAAATTGCAATTCTCGGATATTAGTTTGCTCCCGTTCTAGTGAGTTAGTTTAGGCTGGCTTTAGGTAAGGTTTTTTTTTTCAAAAGTGGGTGTGTCCAGCCACTCAGGCCTGTTTTGCAAGTTTCGGCAGTGAAAACTTACTACAAACTAACTTAGGATGCAGTAAGTGTCCACTTTTGTAAGTTCTGAAAAACCTTACCTAGAGTTAAGTTTCGTGCAGGCACAGCAAGAGACGGGGGGGTGGGAAGCATTAAACACAAAGGACACATCAACATCACAACGGCGGGGGGCGATGGTGGAGGAGGGAAGTTAGAGGATTTTCCATAAAGACTTTCACAACAACATTAAAGAAGCAAAATACATTTAAAGCAATAAGCACAAAACAAAGCAGCACATTTATGAAGCACAAAAAGTAATAAGCAATTAATTAATAAAAAATGGAAGGAACCCTGCACCTAAAGCACCAAGACCAAAGTAATAAGCAACCAATCAATAAAAAATAAAAAAATAGAAGTCCTACCTTTTATGTGAAGGGAAGGTGTTTCTGTCAGTGTCTCTGTCAGCGTCTCTCTCTCCCTCTCTCTCTCTCTGTATCTGACAGTGAGGGGTGGCGGCGTTGGGGGGGGTAGGGTGTGTGTGTGGGGGTATGGTGGGTGTGTGTGGGGTGGGGGGGTTGTGGGGAGGTGGTGGGGGAGTGGTGGGGGTGTGTGGGAGGGGGTGTGTGTGGGGGGGGGGTGTGGGGGTGTGTGGAGTTGATGTGTGGGGGGGTGGGTGTATGTGTGTGGGGGTAGGGGTGTGTGAAGTGGGGGGTGTGTGGGGATGAACGCGGGGGGGGGGTTGGGGATGAACGCGGAGGGGTGCGGGGGGCGTGAACGCGTGGGGGGGCTGAACGCTGGGGGGGGGGGGAGGCTGCACAGAGGCACCCCTGCTCTGTCCTCCGGCCCTTTGATCATTTTGAGTGCCCCCCAACCCATGCTCCTCCATCCCTTGCCACGCTCCTCCATCCCTTGCCTCGCTCCCTTGCCTCGCTCCCTTGCCTCGCTCCTCCATCCCTTGCCTCGCTCCTCCATCCCTTCCCATGTTTCTCCCCCACCGATCACCTCCCCATGTTTCTCCCCCACCGATCACCTCCCCAGTGCCCCCTTTCCACGCTCCTCCATCCCTCCCCGGTACCCACACCATTCTGAAACAGACTTGGGGGAAAACGCCCTGCTGAGCCATTGAGCAGGCGCACACGTTCAACGCGCACGCGCAAAGAAGTCGGCTGCGAAAGACACGCAGGGGCTTAGCCCCGCCCCCCCCCTGCAGACTGCGATCAGCTTGCTCCGCCCCAGGGAGACTACGCTGCACCACGCCACGCCACGCCACGGTCCAGGAGGAGCAGAGGATTGCTCAAGAAGATTCCGGCACACCTTCGAGCCCAGTCAGGTCACGTAAGTCTCAGAGGTGCGCCGTTTTTGCCAGAACCGGAAAGCTGGGCCCATTATCTTTTAACATTATTCCGGTTCTGACGAAAGATCATCGACCTGAAACATTGACTCTGTGTCTCTCTCCCCAGTTGCTGCCTGACCTGCTGAGTATTTCCAGCATTTTCTGTTATTATTTCAGATTGCCAGCATCCACAGTACTTTGCTTTTTTATAATTGGTAGCTCTTCTAATTTATGCAATGTTTCTGTGTAACAAGAGAACGGAACATAGCTAATTTTTTGAACTCACATTTAGTATCTTTTTAAAAAAATGATGTTATTTTAAATGAAAAGTTTAGCAAAACAAACTGAAATGCATTATCGGGGTAATTTGCATCTTTGTTACATCTCGTGTGACAGCTTTATGGGGTGGGGAGGAGTGAGATGTTTGTACTATAGGTTGGAGAAAAACATGCAGTAGGAAGCTCTTTCTGTTTGAATGTAATATGAAAACATAGGATGATATAATTTCAGCATGCACTCACTTTCCTGGTGTTTCTTTATGCATTACACACTTTGCTCTTCACACTCAAATATAACCAGACTCGAGCATTGCTAGGTGCTGAGCTGTTAAAAAAATAAAGTTTAAAAGGCAGAGTATGAAGATTTAACGAACAATTTTCAGGCCATTTCTGCAGCCATTTTTTATCTGTCACCACTTCGGTTTTCAGGAGTCTTTCTCTGATTTTTCTCTCACAGCTCCAATTGTGCCACCAATGGGTTTTCTGATGGAAAGAAGATGAAGACCAATTGGGGGATACCAGGCTTGTCAGGTTAAACTATAGTTATTCTTTGCTCAACTTCTGGTATCTTCACATCTGCATCTCCAGACAGATGCACACATACCTCATTTTGGCAGAGAAGTAAGGCCTGCACATATATAAATCTGCACCAGGAGCTGGGAATAATTATGCAAATAATCTTACCCTGGAAAAATATGTGATTTTAGCACATTATCATTCTGGCTGATTTGTACCAGTTCTTAATTATTCAGGACTGACTTACACCAGTAGATGAATTTCATCCACTGTTAATTATCACTTTAAATTTCAAGAAACACAAACCAATGACTTGCCCTATAATTTTACGGAGTACCTATTTAATGGATGCGCTTATTTGCACTGCAAAAATGGCCAACATGCTCCACCCTTTGTTTCTGATTGGTCCCCTTAGAGGATAAGCTACATCCTGAAGTTTTACAGGAATGTGTAATGAGAACCACCCATCCCAAGGTCTCACTGACTTTGCAAATTGTAACTCGATCCACGTTGACTTCCTAAAGTGACAGAGGACAGAGCTCCACAGAAGACAGCAAGGGCCAGCCAAAGTACCTTACCACAGTCCAAGTGCATTCCTCTCCCAGCCGAAGTGCCTTACCCCAGTCCAAGTGCATGCCTCCCACAGCCAAAGTGCCTTATCCCAGCGCAAATGCACCTTTTCCCCCACCCCACCCCCCCCACCCCCACCACCACCACCCCCATAGATGGGGCAGCCATTGTGTATGGAATATTAACAGGTTTATTGGATATGAAGTGAATCGTGACAGTGTCATGACTTCTGGATATCATCCACTCCAATGGGGGTTGCAAGAATGTGATCTGTCTTCCCCCCCACCTGTGTCTCTCTTCCACTGCCCCCTCACCTGTATTTCTCTTCTCCGCCCCCTCCGTGTCTCTCTCTTCCCCCCCCCCCAGCCTCTTCTCCACCCCCTGTCACTCTCTCTCTACCCCCAACCTTTCTCCCTCTCCCCACCCCAGCCTCGCTATCGGGCCCACGCCGGTCACTCTTGGCCCTCCTCCCGCCACCATCTGGCCTAGGGTCACCGCCATCGGGCACCCCACCCTCCCGCTGCCATCGGGCCCAGGACTGCCGCCATCGGGCCTCCCCCCCGCCCTCCGCTGCTCTCGGGGCCCCCCACCCACCACCACCATCGGGCCCAGGATCACCGCCATCGGCCAGGGGGGAAGAGAGTCGGAGCCTCAGGTCCTTCTTCTCGCCACCATGTTCATGGAACAATTCGGCTGGGGCGGGGGTGGAAACGGGTGGAGCTTGACAGGGGGCGGGGTTTGACGCCTGTCGGTCAAAAAAGTGCAGTACAAATAGTTACATCGCTATTTAGTAGTCTCCGACTCCACACCCCCAGCGCAATTTACACTAACCCTTTTCTGCGCATGCGTCCATCCACAGTGCCTATCCATCCTCTGATCCGTTGACAACGTTGCCTCCACTGTGCCGAGCCTCCAAGCCCTGAGCAGCCCCGCAACACCACGTTGCCTCCACTGCAGCTCCGAGGCCGGGGCAGTGCCAAGCCTCCGATCCATCTGGCCCACGGGCAGCCGAGAGGGGCAGTGGGGAGAAAAGCAGTGGGCAGCCAAGAGCAGGACTGGAGAAGCGGCAGGTTGCCGAGAGGGGAGTGGAAGAGAGAGAGAAAGGTTTGGGGGTGTGGGGGAAAGAGAGAGAGACTGGGGGGGAGAGAAAGAGAGAGACTGAGGAGAGGGGGAGAGAGACTGGGAGAGAGGGAGCAAAAGAGAGCGGAAGGGGTGGTGGAAAAAGAGACACGGATGGCGGGGAGGGATCGGAGGAGAAAGAGGGAACGCGGGGAAGATGGATCATGTTCTTACAACCCCCTACAAGGGAAATTGTTGGAGTGGATGAAATCCAGAAGTCACGACACTGTCACTATTCACTTAATACCCAATAAACCTGTTAACAATCCATACAAAATGCTCCATCTATGGTGGGGGTGGGAGAAAAGTGCTGGGGTAAGGCACTTTGGCTTGGGGAGGGATGTATCCTTTCTGACTTCTGTCGTCAAAATGGATCATGTGACAATGTGCAAAGTTAGGCTGGGAGGTTGCATTCACGCATTCCAGAGAAACTTCAGGGTGTTGTTATCTTCTAAGGGGCAAATCAGCAATAGGCCATGTGATAATAAGAACATAAGAAATAGGAGCAGGAATAGGACATGCAGCCCCTCGAGCCTGCTCCACCATTTAATACGATCATGACTGATCCGATCATGGACTCCGGTTCACTTCTCTGCCTGCTCCCCATAACCCCTTATTCCCCTATCGGTTAAAAGACTGTCGACCTCTGTCTTTTTATTCAATGATCCACAGCTCTCTGAGGCAGCGAATTCCACAGATTTACAACCCTCTGAAAGAAGAAAGTCCTCCTCATCTCAGTTTTAAATGGGCGGCCCCTTATTCTTAGATTATGCCTCCTAGTTCTCGTCTCCCCTATCAGTGGAAACATCCTCTCTGCATCCATCTTGTCAAGCCCCTTCATAATCTTATATGTTTCGATAAGATCACCTCTCATTTTTCTGAATTTTTCTTATTTAAGGATGGATATACTTGCATTGGAGGCAGTTCAGAGAAGGTTCACTGGATTGATTCCTGAGATGAAGTAGTTGACTTATGACGAATGATTGAACAGATTGGGTCTATACTCATTGGATTTTAGAAGAATGAGAGGTGATCTTATTGAAACATAGAAGATACTGATGGGGCTCGACAAAGTAGATGCAGAGAGGATGCTTCCACTCATGGGTGAATCTAGAACTAGGGGGCATAGTTTCAGAATAAGGGGTCTCCCATTTAGAACTGAGATGAGGAGGAATTTCTTCTCTCAGAGGATAGTAAATCTCCGGACTGTCATAGATTTACAACGATCTGAGAGAAGAAATTTCTCCTCATCTCAGTTTTAAATAGGCGGCCCTTTATTCTGAGACCACTGGTGAGAACCTACTCTTTTTTTGCCTTCTTAACACCCACTTAACGCCCATTTTACTGCTGAATTTACATATAATGCCCATATATCACCCAGTTTGGCACAAAATGGAAATTGGCGGGCATTTTTTGGGAACTTATCACCGAGCATTACTTTCCCCATGTGCTTAACACTGAGGAAAAATATTACCGGCCGCCCACTTTTTTTGGGAGGAATCAGCAGATTGGGCGAAATCAATGTCCATAATATCGGCCAGCGTTACTTTCCACACGGAATTAACGCCGACATTCAATATTAACGCCCGGTGACTGTTTTTTGTCGGAAAGAACATATTTACCCAAACTAGCAGCCATGGAGATCACCCATCGTTAATTTCACCATCTTGCACACATTTCGCCCACAATATCGCTCGCTCAAAAAAAAGTCCACAAAAAGTGGAACTAATCGGAACGAATCACAGCGTTATGGACACCATGTTGTAGATCACATGTCGCGTCCTTTAGAAGGCTGCTGTGCTTCAACCTCGGCGGATTTCGGATGTACTCTGCAGGTCATTGGAGTTGATGTGAACATCTGTAAAAACATCTTGACCATACTGTAACCGATTGGAATTGAAGAGGTATGTTCATTGGGGCATTACTTGTTTGTGAGCAATCGGTGGAAAACAGAGAGCTACTGCAATGGGGCCTGTCTTTTCTCACCCTCTCTTGGTTACCAATTACATGCAGCAGACTCGACATCACCGAAGGAACGCTGCACTGCATTATGTGCCTAATGTACAAAATGACAGACAGATGAGAAGGACCAGACATTACACACCCCGCAAGTACAAGGAGAAGCATTCTTACCTCGATTTGCCCGACACCACCTGTCTTCGGATACTGCTCTTCCACAAAGAGGTTATCACTGAGGTATGCCAGCTGATAAAGGCAGATTTGCAGCCTGCCAATGCCATCAGTACTGCACTGTCCGTCGAGGTCAAAGTCACCGCGACACTGTCATTCTATGCCTCGGGTTCTTTTCAGGCCACAGCTGGAGACATTTGCGGACTTTCTCAGCATGCCACACATCACTGCATTAGACCAGTCACTGAAGCACTGTACACACGCAGGAGGGACTTGATCAGCTTCCCTATGACCAGAGAGGCACAGAGTGCGAGGGCTCTAGGATTCTCCAGAATTGCAAACTTTCCCAAGGTGCAGGGAGCAATAGACTGTATGCACATCGCGATGCGGGCACCTTTTCAGGATGCTGAGGTTTTCAGGAACCGCAAGGGATTCCACTCCCTGAATGTTCAGCTGGTTGTCGACCACCGGCAAATTATACTGGCAGTGAATGCTCAATTTCCGAGCAGCATCCATGATGCTCACATCCTGTGTGAGACCACTGGATCTGACTTGTTTAAAATGAGCCACAAGGTCAATTCTGGATGCTTGGGGACAAAGGCTATGGCCTCGCACCTGGCTGATGACTTCCCTGTGTGACATCCACACCGAGGCCGAGAGGTGATACAACGAGAGCTACAGAGCGATTCGTAATATCGTGGAGAAAACCACTGTAGTGCTGAAGCAGCGCTTTAGATGCCTGGACCACTCAGGAGGCGAGCTCCAATACCACCCTGAGCAGGTAGCTCAATTCGTGGTGGTGTGCTCCATGTTGCACAACTTGGCTATCAGGAGGGGACAAGAATTGCCTGATGTGTCTTGACAGTCCACCTCACCAGAGAGAGGAAGAGATGGACGAGAAGACAGACGCTGACTCCGGGCCGGACAATCAGGCTGATGCTGAAGCCCCCCTGTAGACCGCATGAAAAGGCCCATGGCGGAATGATAGCTGCAAGAGCCTTATGTCAGGAGCTCATCAATGATTGATTTGCCTGGAAGAACGTTGATGTTATTTACAGGGCTGACATATTGCTGAGTGTGCACATCATACATCAATGGTGGCCATCATCTTGGTGACAGTTAAAGTTTACGTTGATTGAAGTTAAGTGTGATTATACCCTTTGATTTTAAGGAATCACCAGCGTGCAATGGTGCAGCTATTTGAACCATTGTGCTGAAAGGTTTCGTTAAATAAAAAATATTTAAATCAAAAATTAGCCTGAAATCATCAGTATTTCTGTACAAGCCAACCCTCCCCGCACCCCCACCCCCCCCGCCCAACCCCCGCTTCTCCTCACCACCTCTAACCCTTCTCTTTACCCTCCTGACTCCAAGCCACCTGGCGAGGAGATCCTCAGGTGATGCTTCATTGCGGGGTGAGGGGGGTGGGTGACGGCCGAAGTGCTGCTTGAATGGATACGGGAGAGGACGGTCCTGAGGTGGGAGCGTGCTCCGTGCCAGAAGGAAGATGTTGCTGATGGCTCTCATGTGTGGTTGGCAATGGGGGTGCCTCACCTTGGGGTGCAGAGCCTCCTCCATCCCTTCTGTTTAATATGTTATTTGCTTGACAGAAACTCATTGCCAACTACGTTCTTGGTGCTTAGTAAGCTTTTTCTGCTGATGAATCCCCGTCATTCCTCCCACAACAGCCAAACAAGCACACACCACAGCCACACACGCTTTCAGTAACTCTGAGCTCCCTCTCTCTCTGTCTCCTCTTCTGCGCATGTCATGATGACCCTTGATCTCCTGAATCACGGGAATCGAGCGTTGCCATGCCATTGCTAAGGACGGCCACACTTTACGGCAGAAGGTCAGAAAAATTTTACGCTACCGCCCATTTGATATAGCTTGCGGTAACGCCCATTTTCAAAAATATAAACTAGGTGTCTTGAGAATGGGCGAGAAGCCGGCGATCTGAAAACCCTTTTTTAAGGCCCACGCTGGAAATAACGCCCATTTTTGGGTGATAAGCTCAAAAGTGGAGGTTCTAGCCCCATGTCCTCTAGTTTTAGTTTCCCCTATGAAGGGAAATATTCCCTCTGCATCCACCTTGTCGAGCTCCCTCATTATCTTATATGTTTCTATAATCTCACCTCTCATTCTTCTGAACTCCAACATGTATAGGCCCAACCTACTCAACCTATCTTCATAAGTCAGCCCCCTCATCTTCGGAATCAAACTAGAGAATCGTCTCTGAACAGCCTCCAATGCACGTATATCCTTCCTTAAATATGGAGACCAAAACTGTACGCAGTACTCCAGGTGTGGCCAATACCCTGTACAGTTGTAGCTACTTTTATTCTCTATCCCACTTGCAATAAAGGCCAACATCCCATTTGCCTTCCTGATTACTTGCTGTACCTGCATACTAACTTTTCGTGTTTCATGCACAAGGACCCCCAGGGTCCTCTGCATTGAAGCACTTTGCAATTTTTCTCCATTTAAATTATAATTTGATTTTCTATTATTTCTGACAATGTGGATAATCTCACATTTTCCGATATTATCATCTACCAAATTTTTGCACACTCACTTAGCCTGTCTATATCCCTTTGCAGATTTTTGTGTCCTCCTCACAATTTGCTTTCCCACCCATCTTTGTATCATCAGCAATCTTGGCTACATTACACTCTGCCTCTTCATCCAAGTCATTAATATAGATTATAAATAGTTGAGGACCCAGCACCAATCCCTGCGGCACCCCACTAGTCACTATTTGCCAATCGGAAAGTTACCCATTTATCCTGACAATTTGTTTTCTGTTAGATAGCCAAACCTCTATCCATGCTAATATATTACCCCCAACCCCGTGAACTTTCATCTTGTGCAGTAACCTTTTATGTGTCACCTTATCGAATGCCTTCTGGAAATCCAAACACACCACATTCACTGGTTCCCCCTTATCCACCCTGCTTGTTACATCCTCAAAGAACTCCAGCAAATTTGTCAAACATGATTTCCCGTTCATAAAACCATGCTGACTCTGCTTGATTGAATCATGCTTTTCCAAATGTCCTGCTAATGCTTCCTTAATAATGGATTCCAGCATTTTCCTAATGCCAGGTGTTAGGCTAATTGGTCTATAGTTTCCTGCTTTTTGTCTGCCTCCTTTTTTAAATAGGGGCGTTACATTTGCGGTTTTCCAATCTGTTGGGACCACCCCAGAATCCAGGGAATTTTGGTAGATTACAACCAATGCATCCACTATCTCTTTAGCCACTTCTTTTAAGACCCTAGGATGCAGGCCATCAGGTCCAGGGGACTTGTCCACCTTTAGTCCGATTATTTTACCGAGTACTTTTTCTCTAGTGATAGTGATTGGTTTAAGCTCCCCCCTCCCTATAACTCCATTGATTATCTATTATTGGGATGTTTTTAGTGTCTTCTACCATGAAGACCGATACAAAATATTTGTTCAAAATCTCTTTGTATCCTCCTCACATCTTACATTCTCACCTAACTTTGTATCATGGACAAACTTTATATTTGGTCCCCTCATCCAAATCATTGATACAGATTGTGAATTGCTGGGGTCCAAACATCAATCCTTGTGGCACCCCACTAGCTACAGCCTGCTAACCTGAAAATGACCCGTTTATTCCTACACTCTGTTTTCTGTCCATTAACCAATCCTTAATCCATACTAATATATTACCCACAATCCCATGAGCCCTAATTTTGTTCAATAACCTCTTGTTTGACACCTTATTGAATGCTTTCTGAAAATCCAAATATGCCACATCCACTGGTCACCCCCGTATCTATTCTGCTAGTTATAACCTCAAAAAACTCTAACAGATTTGTCAAACATGATTTCCTTTTCATAAATCCATGTTGACTCGGCCCGGTTGCCACATCCTTAATAATAGGTTCTAGCATTTTCCCTATTACTGATGTCAAGCTAACTAGTCTGTAATTCCCCATTTTCACACTCCCTTCTTTCTCAAATAGCAGAGTTACATTGGCTACCTTCCAATCTGCGGGAACCATTCTAGAATCTATGGAATTTTGTAAGATGGCAACCAATGCATCCATTATTTCTATAGCCGCCTCTTTCAAAATCCTAGGACGTAGGCCATCATGTCCAGAGGATTTATCAGTTTTCAGTCCCATTAACTCCAGTACTATTTTTTTTACTAATATTAATTTCTTTCAGTTCCTCATTCTCGCTAGACCCCTGATACTCCATAATTTCCGGTAGGTTTTTTGCGGCTACTTCCGTGAAGACAGACACAAAGTATTTGTTTAATTTTTCTGCCATTTCCTTATTCCACATTATAATTTCTCTTGTCTCAGCCTATAGGGGACCCACATTTACTTTCGCTAATCTTTTGCTTTTTACATACTTATAGAAGCTTTTACAGTCAGTTTTTATATCTCTCGCTAGTTTACTCTCATATTCTATGTTCCCTTTCTTTATCAATTTCTTGGTCCTCCTTTGCTGAATTCTAAAATCCTACCAATCCTCAGGCTTATTGCTCTTTTTGGCAACATTGTAAGCCTCTTCATTTGATCTAACACTATCTTTAACTTCTCTTGTTAGCCACGATTGGATCACTTTTCTTGTGGATTTTTTGTACCTTAAGGGAATGTGTGATTGTTGTAAATTATATATTAATTGGTTAAATGCTTGCCATTGCTTGTCTACCGTCATACTTTTTAGTGTAGTTTCACAATCTACCTTAGCCAACTTTCCCTTCATATCTATATAGTTTGCTTTGTTTAGATTTAAGACCCTAGTTTTGGATTTAACTAAATCATTTTCAAACTTAATGTAAAATTCTATCAGATGATGGTCACTTTTCTCTAAAAGCTCCTTTACTACAAGATTATTAATTAACCCTTTCTCATTGCACAATACTTGATCTAAAATAGCCTGTTCTCAAGTTAGTGACTCAACATATTGATCGAGAAAACCATCTTGTACACATTCCATGAATTTGTCCTCCCCCCTATTACTGCAAATTTGGTTTACCCAGCCTATATGTAGATTAAAGTCCCCCATGATTATTGTATTACCTTTGTTACATGCACCTCTAATTTCCTGATTTATTCTGTGCCCTACTGCTTTGTCGGCCTATAAAAAAACTCCCACCAATATTTTCTGCCCTTTGCTATTACTTAGCTCCACCCAAATTGATTCTACGTCTTGATTTTCCGAACTAAGATCCTTTCTCTCTACTGCCTTTATCCCATCCATTATGACCATGGCTACCCCTCTTCCTTTTCCATTTTGCCTATCTCTTCTAAAAGTTTAGTATCCTGGAATAATTAGTTCCCAACCGTGGCCACTTTGCAACCATGTCTCCGTAATGGCTATTAGATCGAACCTATTAATCTCTATTTCGACTATTAATTCATCTGTTTTGTTGCGAATGCTTTCTATTTTGCCCTGGTATCACCTTAGTCAATAATGCCCTATTACCTTTGTTACTCTCTCTGTCCCTTCCTGACCCACTCTGCTTATTTTTACCCCTAACTCTGCTCTGCTCTAGAGCCTTGACATTTCGTTTGCTGCTTTTAAATTTACTCTTTCTAGAATCCTCCCGCTGGTGAATTAATTCCTATTCCCCTGCACCAACAGTCCTTCCCAACATCAGCCCATTTCCCTCCAGTATCCTTAGGACCACACTCAAGTCAAACACCAGCATGGGTCTTTCTGTCAAATCACATTGCCTGGACAACAAATACTCATCAAACAAACAGAATTCAAAAAAAGGCCAGCAGCACCCACACAAATCAATGATCACACTGGTGCAGGCCCTACTGCCTGACTGTAGTGCTCTCCGACCTATTCTGGTGCAATCCCAGTGGCTTTGGCATGGGAGGCGGAAAACTGCTGAGCCTCCAAAAACGGCCATAGTTGCCAACTTGATAAGCTTGGACCAAAGAGGGTGTCGTGTATTCAACTGTCATTGTAACCCATGTATAAGCTGACCTAAGTTGTACACCTTGAGAACACTGACCACAAGGGGCGAACTTGTGGGAGACACTCCTAACCTGGACTTTCCGGTATAAAAGGGGAAGCTCCACCCACCGTCTGTCTCTTGAGATCTTGGCAATAAAGGTAACTGGTCACAGAGTGACCTTCTCTCAAGTATGGGCCTTGTGTGCATTTATACTGTATAGTAAGGACATATTATTGGCGACGAGAAACTGGGATTAAACCACGCAAGCATGGCCACTAGCAGCACAGAAGAGAGTTACTATGTTGGTGATGATTGGGACGGCTTTATTGAGAGACTACAGCAAAGTTTTGTCACTAAGGAATGGTTGGGACAGGATTCGGCCGAAAAACGCAGAGCTCATCTCCTGACGGTTTGTGGATCCAGAACGTACTCCCTGATGAAGGACCTTCTAATGTCAGAGAAGCCGGCGGACAAGACATTTGAAGAGCTCAGTAAGTTGATCGGGGAACACATTAAACCTGCGAGCAGCATGCACATGGTGAGACACCGGTTTTACACGCACCAGTGGCGAGAAGAGCAAAGCATTCCAGACTTCGTGGCAGATCTCCGCCAACTGGCGAGCCTATGTAAGTTCCCAGATGCATGCAGAGCGGAGATGCTGCAAGACTTTTTTATTGAGGGCATCGGGCATGCTGGGGTTTTCAGGAAACTGATTGAGACCAAAGACTTGACCTTGGAAGCAGCAGCTCTGATAGCCCAGACAATTATCTCAGGGGAGGAAGAGACCAGAATGATTTATGGCAAAAATCTTGGCTCAGCTGTGGCAAACGACCAGGGAGTCAACATTGTTAATGCGGCACACAGTTCTCTAGGCAGACAAGGGCAATTGGACATGCGCCAGCATGCAGTCGAACCCAAAGGGGGAATTCAACAGAGACAATGGCTAGCTGAACGACGATTCATGCCATTGCAATGAACAATGCGGCCAGTAATGGGGTCATCAACACCTGTTAATGTTGCGCTTAAGAACAGTTACAGAGACAGTCAGAGATGATCGACTGGTAATGGATCTTTTGTTTCCAACAATGGGGCCTCCAGCTCATGCTGGAAGTGTGGAGGCAAAACCTAGCCAGAGCTTGCAGGTATCAGCAATATACCTGCAGAAACTGCAACGTCAGTGGTCACTTGGCGCGTTGATGAAGCCTGCAGACAGGTTGATGTACGAGGAGGACGGGCCCGATGTAAGCCTTACAAGGCCAAATGAATACTGGGGGAAATCGATGGAAGCTGAAGTTCAGCAAGTTCATATGGAGCACATATACAATTTATATACCAGGACACCACCGATAATGATGAAAGTGCTCCTCAATGGCATCCCAGTATTAATGGAGCTAAACATGGGGGACAGCCAGTCCCTGATGAGTATCAAACAGTTCGAAAGGTTGTGGGTGTCCAAGGCCAGGAGGCCAAAATTATTGCTGATTGACGCACTGCTGCGGACATATACAAGGAAGATCATTCCGGTGCTAGGCAGCGCCACGGTAGTCGTGACCCACAAAGATTTGGAGAATGGGTTGCCACTCTGGATAGTCCTGGGGGACGGTCCTGCACTACTGGGGAGGAGTTGGCTTGCTGTCATTATCTGGAAATGGGGCGATGTCAATGCAATTTCTTCTGTGGAGTGAGTATCATGCTCACAGGTCCTGGACAAATTTGACTCATTCTTTCAACGCGGCAACAGCACATTCATGGGGGCCAAGGTAGTGATTCACATAAACCCGGACGCCAGGCCAGTACACCACAAGGCCAGCGCGGTGCTGTACGTGATGCTGGAAAAGATAGAATGCGAATTCGACCACCTGCTGAGGGAAGGCATCATCTCGCCAGTCAAATTCAGTGACTGGGCGAGCCCGATTGTGCCGGTGCTCAAGGAGGATGGGTCGGTCAGGATATGTGGCGATTACAAGGCCACCATCAATCGGGCATCACTCCAAGACCAGTACTCGCTACCGAGGGCAGAGGACCTCTTTGCGACGCTATCCGGTGGCCAACTTTTTTCAAAATCGGACCTGACCTCAGCTTACATGACCCAGGAGCTGGCGAATGAGTCGAAGAAGCTGACCACCATCACGACACACAAGGGGTTGTTTGAGTATAATAGATGTCCGTTCGGGATTCGTTTGGCCGCCGCAATCTTTCAGTGAAATATGGAAAGCCTCGTCAAGTCGATTCCAAGGACGGTGGTTTTTCAAGGCGACATCCTCATCATGGGTTACGATACTGAAGAACACCTCCACAACCTGGAGGAGATGCTACGCAGACTGGACCAGGTAGGGCTGCGACTGAAAAAGGCGAAGTGCGTCTTCTTAGCTCCAGAGGTAGAATTCCTGTGGAGGAGGGTAGCAGCAGACGGGATCAGACCTACTGCGTCCAAAACGGAATTGATCCAGAGAGCACCCAGACCCCGTAACATGACGGAGCTGTGTTCATTCCTGGGGCTCCTGAACTATTTTGGTAACTTTCTTCCCAAATTGTGCATGCTGTTAGAGCTGCTACACATGCTCCTATGCAAAGGTCACGATTGGGTCTGGGGGGAAAGCCAGGAAAGGACTTTTGATAGAGCACACAATTTGTTATGCTCCAACAAACTGTTAACGTTTTATGATGCATGTAAGAAATTGTTTTAACGTGCGATGCGTCGTCCTATGGGGTCGGGTGTGTGTTGCAGCATGTGAATGCCAATGGTCAGTTACAGCCAGTAGCTTATGCCTCCAGAAGTCTGTCCCAGGCAGAAAGGGGCTACGGGATGGTAGAAAAGGAAGCGCTAGCATGTGTATATGCAGTAAGAAAAATGCACCAGTACCTGTTTCGCAGGAAATTTGAGCTGGAGACAGATCACAAACCCCTAACGTCCCTTTTGGCCGACAACAAGGCCATAAATGCGAATGTATTGGCCAGCATACAGAGGTGGGCACTTACGTTAACCGCCTATGACTACACAATTCGGCACAGAACGGGCACTGAAAGCTGTGCCGATGCACTCAGCAGGCTCCCGCTAGCCACCACTGAGGGGACAGCTGAGCATGATGCTGAGATGGTCATGGCTGTTGAAGCTTTCGAAAGTGAAGGCTCACTTGTGACAGCCCATCAGATTAAAGTCTGGACAAATAAATATCCGCTGCTGTCTTTAGTTAAGAAATGTGTCCTGAATGGGGACTGGGCAGCCACGTACAGGGCATGCCCTGAGGAATTTAAACCATTTCACAGGCGCAGGGACGAACTCTCGATTCAGGCTGATTGCCTACTGTGGGGAAACCGAGTAGTCATGCCCCAGATGGGCAGAGAGGTGTTTATCAGAGAAATTCACAATGAGCACCCGGGCATTGTCATGATGAAGGCAATTGCCAGGTCACACGTTTGGTGGCCAGGGATAGATGCAGACCTGGAACTTTGTGTTCGCAGGTGCAACACGTGTGCTCAGCTGGGCAATGCACCCAGGGAAGCCCCCCTTAGCCCCTGGTCCTTGCCTGCCAAGCAATGGTCACGCATCCATGTGGACTACGCAGGTCCTTTCATGGGAAAAATGTTTTTGGTTGTAGTAGATGCCTACTCCAAATGGATTGAGTGTGCCATTTTAAATTCAAGCACATCCTCTGCCACAGTAGAAAGTCTACGGGCAATGTTCGCCGCCCATGGTCTACCGGACGTCTTGGTCAGCGCCAATGGCCCGAGCTTCACAAGCACTGAATTCCAGGACTTCATAGCAGGCAATGGAATCAACCATGTCAGAACGGCACCGTTCAAGCCAGCCTCAAACAGCCAGGCGGAACGAGCAGTGCAGATAATCAAACAGGGGATGCTCAGAATCCAAGGGGGTTCCCTACAAAGTCGCTTATCATGCCTCCTGTTGGCTAATAGATCCTGACCACACTCGCTCACAGGGGTTCCACCCGCAGAGCTGCTAATGAAAAGGACGCTCAAAACCAGGTTATCCCTTATACACCTTACTATGAAAGAAATTGTTGAGAACAGGCATCAGTCACAATGTGACTATCATGACAGGAATGCGAGGGCGCAATGTATTTGTAAAGTCCTTACTATACAGCATGAAATCACACGAGGCACATTCCAGGGACAAGGCCACTCAGTGACCTTAACTCTTTATTACAGCACTCCAGAAGTGATGACCCTGCGTGGGACCTCCCTTTATATACCTGAGTGTCTCCCACACGTTCACCTCCTGTAGTCAAGATGTGCATCTGAGTTGAGTGTATACAGTAATGCAGTGGTGTTACATTGTCGTTACAAACATGGCATCACCTTACCCCCCCGCCAAAGTCTTATTGGGATCATAGGTTTAGTCTTTCCAGTGGTCTGCGCTCCCTCGTGGAGCGCTGCAGTTGGGGCTCTGGTTTTTGGACACTGACATGAGTGTCTGTCACCTGTGGTGGTTCCGGCCTGTCCGGGCTTATCTCAGGAACTGTGCGTTCCTCTGATTGCTTTTGTTGCATGTTCACTGGTGGTAGTGTGAGCTCCATCTCATGGTCTTCTTCAGGTTCCTCCGTGTCATTGCTGAATCTTTTTTTTACTTGGTCCACATGCTTACGGCCTATCTGGCCATTGTTTAGTTTTACCACAATGATCCTATTCCCTTCTTTGTCATTTACAGTACCCTCGAGCCATTTGGGCCCCATGCCGTGATTGAGGACGAATACAGGATCATTTATTTCTATACATCTCCCCCTCGAATTACGGTCATGGTACTCATTTTGTGACTTGTGCTTGCCCTCAACTATGTCGGTCAGGGCTGGTTGGATGAGGGACAACCGAGTTTTGAGTGTTCGTTTCATGAGTAGCTCTGCGGGTGGGACCCCCGTGAACAAGTGCGGGCAAGACCTATAGGCCAGCAGGAGGTGTGATAGGCGGCATTGTAGGGAGGGTCCTTGAATCCTGAGCATCCCTTGCTTAACGATTTGGACTGCACGTTCCGCCTGGCCATTGGAGGCTGGCTTGAACGGCGCAGTCCTGACATGGTTGCTGCCATTGCCTGACATAAACTCCCGGAATTCATAGCTCGTGAAACACAGGCCATTATCACTAACCAGGATGTCCGGTAAGCCATGGGTTGCGAAGATCGCATGTAGGTTTTCCACAGTGGTGGATGACGTGCATGAATTCAGGATGATGCACTCGATCCATTTTGAGTATGCATCTACAACGATAAGGCACATCTTTCCCATGAACGGGCCCGCGTAGTCAACGTGAATACGTGACCACGACCTGGTGGGCCAGGGCCACAGGCTGAGCAGGGCCTCCATGGGGGCATTGCCCAGCTGGGCACATGTCATGCACCTGCGAACACAGTGTTCCAGGTCTGAGTCAATTCCGGACCACCAAACGTGTGACCGGGCAATGGCCTTCATCATCACAATGCCTGGGTGCTCGCTGTGGAGTTCCCTGATGAATGTCTCCCTGCCCTTCTGGGGCATGACTACCCGACTGCCCCATAGTAGGCAGTCAGCTTGGATGGAGAGCTCATCCATCCGTCTGTTGAACGGTCTGACCTCCTCAGGGCATGCTCCATGTGCGGGCGCCCAATCCCCAGGCAGGACACATTTCTTAATCAGGGATAGGAGGGAATCCCTGTTTGTCCAGATTTTGATCTGGCGGTCTGTGATAGGGGAGCCTGCACTCTCGAAGGCATCGACAGCCATGACCATCTTAGCACTTTGCTCAGCTGTCCCCTCGGTGGTGGCCAGTGGGAGCCTGCTGAGCGCGTCAGCACAATTTTCAGTGTCGGGCCGGTGCCGGATGGAGTAATCATAAGCAGCTAGCGTGAGAGCCCATTGCTGTATGCGAGGTGATGCATTGGCATTGACAGCCTTGCTGTCTGACAACAGGGATGTGAGTGGCTTATGGTCCATCACTAATTCAAACTTCCTACCAAAGAGGTACTGATGCATTTTCTTTACACAATAGACACATGCAAGTGCTTCCTTCTCAACCATCCCATATCCCCGTTCTGCTTGAGAGAGCGACCTGGAGGCATAAGCCACAGGTTGTAGCTGACCCTCAGCATTACCCTGCTGCAACACGCACCCAACCACATAGGACGATGCATCACATGTCTGAACAAAACTTTTGCAAGGGTCGTACAGGGTCAACAGCTTGTTTGAACACAGTAGGTTTCATGCCCGATCAAAAGCCCGTTCCTGACAGTCCCTTCAAAACCAGTCGCAACCCTTACGCAGGAGCACGTGTAGCGGCTCCAACACCGTGCTCAAGTTCGGCAGAAAGTTCCCGACGTAGTTCAACGGTCCCAAGAATGAACGCAGCGCCGAGGTGTTGCAGGGCCTGGGTGCTCGTCGAATCGCCTCTGTTTTGGATTCGGTGGGCCGAATCCCATCTGCAGCAACCCTCCTGCCCAGAAACTCAACCTCGGGAGCTAAGAACATGCATTTAGACTTCTTGAGTCGCAGGCCTACCCGGTCCAGTCGGCGTAGCACCTCCTCCAGGTTGTGGAGATGTTCCTCGGTGTCTCGACCCATGATGAGGATGTCATCCTGGAATACGATCATTCCAGGGATGGATTTAAGCAAGCTTTCCATGTTTCATTGAAAAATTGCGGCCGCTGATCGAATGCCAAACGGGCACCTGTTATACGCAAACAGTCCGTTATACGTGGTGATGGTGGTCAGCAGTTTAGTTTCATCGGCCAGTTACTGGGTCATATAGGCTGAAGTGAGGTCCAACTTGGTGAACAGCTTGCCGCCTGCCAGTGTGGCGAAGAGGTCCTCCGCTCTTGGGAGCGGGTATTGGTCTTGTAGGGACACCCGATTGATGGTGGCCTTGTAGTCGCAACAGATCCTGACAGAGCCATCCGCTTTAAGAACGGGGACGATGGGGCTCGTCCAATCGCAGAATTCAACAGGCAAGATGAGGCCCTCTCGCAATAGCCGGTCCAATTCGCTCTCGATTTTCTCCCACATCACATGCGGCACCGCTCTGACTTTGTGGTGCACTGGCCTGGCAACCGGGGTGATGTGTATCACTACTTTTATGCCTTTGAAAGTCCCGATGCCTGGTTGGAAAAGTGACTCGAATTGTTGTAGGACTTGTGAGCACGAACTTCGCTCCACTGAGGACATTGCGTGAACATCCCCCCATTTCCAGTTCATCTCGGCTAACCAGCTCCTCCCCAACAGTGCGGAACCATTGCCCGGGGCAATCCAGAGCGGCAGCCAGTTCACTAAGCCATCGTGCGTGACAGCCTACATTGCACTGCCTAGCACCGGAATGATTTCTTTGGTGTAGTTCCTTAATTGAGTCTCGATCTGTTCTAATTTGGGTCTACTGGCTTTGAGTGGCCATAGCTTCTCGAATTGTTGAACGCCCATGAGCGACTGGCTGGCCCCTGTGTCCAGCTCCATGTGTACTGGGATACCGTTCAATAAAACCCTCATCATCATTGGTGGCGTTTTAGTGTATGAACTGTGAATATTCGCCGCATGGACCCGCTGAACCTCGGCATCCATCGATTTGCCCCAAAAGTCATCCTGCCTCACAGAACCCTCTTCTGGTCCATCTGCCTCATATATTAGTCTGGTTGCAGGCTTTCTGCACATATGAGCTAAATGGCCACTGTGGTTGCAGTTTCTGCAGACAAAATGTTGGAATCTGCAAGATCTGACTGAGTGTTTTCCCCCACACCTCCAGCACGAGTTAAAGTTTCCATTGTTGGGGACAAAAGGGCTGTGGTCAGGAATTCTGCACTGACTGTCCCTCTGACTGCTCTTAAGTACCCTATTAGTGGGTGTCAATGGCCCCATCCCAGGCCACATTGACCACTGTGATGTCGTGAACGTCCATTCAGCCTGCCATTGTCTCTGTTGAGGTCCTACTCTGGGGTCTATTACTGCATGATGAATATCGGACTGCCCCTCCCTGTCCGCGGCGCTCTGAGTAGCATTGAGGACGTTGTCTCCCTGATCAATCGCCGCGTTGGAGGCAGAATTGCGCGTAAATCATTTTCGTCTCTTCCTCCCCCACCATGAAAGTCTGAGCCAACAACGCCGCCGCTTCCAAGTCCTTGGTCTCAATTAATTTGCGAAAAATTCCCGCATGACCTATACCCTCGATAAAGAAGTCCCTTAGCATCTCCCCCCTGCAGGCGTCTGTGAACTTACAGAAGCTGGCCAAGCACCTGAGGTCTGCTACAAAGTCCGGTATGCTCTGTCCTTCACGACGTCGGTGGGTGTAGAATCTGTGTCAAGCCATGTGTATGCTGCTCACCGGCTTGAGGTACTCCCCAATCAACTTGCTAAGCTCTTCAAAGGTTTTGTCCGACGGCTTTTCGGGTGCCAGTAAGTCCTTCATGAGTGCATAAGTCTTTGGCCCGCAGCTGGTCAAAAGATGAGCCCGACGCTTATCGGTAGCTGCATCCCCCAGCCATTCTTTCATGACAAAGCTCTGCTGAAGCCTCTCAACAAAATCGTCCCAGTCTTCCCCAACACAGTACCGTTCATCTGTGCTACCGGTGGCCATTCTCGTGGGTCGTGAATTCCCGTTTCTCGTCGCCAATGTAAAGTCCTTACTCTACAGCATGAAACCACATGAGGCACATTCCAGGGACAAGGCCACTCAGTGACCTTAACTCTTTTCTACAGCACTCCAGAAGTGATGACCCTGCGTAGGACCTCCCTTTATATACCTGAGTGATCAGGTAAGGAGTGACTCCCACAAGTTCACCCCCTGTGATCAAGGTGTGCATCTGAGTTGAGTGTATACAGTAATACAGTGGTGTTACATTGTAGTTACAAACATTACAGTATGATGTCAATGACCCTGTTTTTGTCCATAATTAAGCTGCAGGGCCCAAATGGCTTGCAGGCACTGTAATTGCCAAAGAGGGGAATAGGGTTTACCAATGGACAAATCTGCCACAAACACGTGGATCAAACTAAAAGGAGGTTCAGCAACCCCATAGAAGAAGCAGAGGAAGAACACGATGTAGAGTTTACTGCAGCACAGATGACCGAACACCGGAACCAAGTGGAGGAGAGCCCAGTCACTGTGGGCAGTCCGGACAGGCCTGAGGCCAGCCCAACAACCGGAGCCCCAACTCAGGTGCTCTACAAGGGAGCATAAACCATCACAGAGACTTAACCTGTGATCCCAATAAGACTTTACGGGGATGGGAGGGGGGAGGTGATGTCATGCATTCAACTGTCATTGTAACCCATGTATAAGCTGACCTAAGTTGTACACCTTGAGAACACTGACCACAGGGGGGTGAAATTGTGGGAGACACTCCTAACCTGGACTTTCAGGTATAAAAGGGGAAGCTCCATCCACCGTCTGTCTCTTGAGATCTTGGCAATAAAGGTAACTGGTCATAGAATGACCTTCTCTCAAGTATGGGCCTTGTGTACTTTTATACTGTATAGTAAGGACATATTAGATGGTCCAGTTGCAGATTGCAGCATTTTGGCTACTGCCGGGAAGTCTGGCCCAGCTGGCTTTCTGACACCAGAATGGACATTGGCTGAAAGGTTGGTGGTAAAGAAGGCATGCTGTCATCCTGAGAAAAGACATCAACTGACTTTCCCATGGTGCCGCTGACACTTGCCTCAGCAATTGCACTGATTTGCAGGAGAGCAGACTGCAGGAGGGCATGAGAGTACTGAAGGCCCTCTCCACATTTTAATGCAACGTTTGGAAGCTTGTGGAGATGGTGGAGCCCAGAGTGTGAATGGCCGCAGTCTGAGCTTCAGTAAGTTAGTGCAGGTCTGTGCAGATTGTAAGAAAGCTGTGAATGGGAGTCTCACCTTAGCATCTCAGGTCAAGTCACTGAATATCTTTCTATATTGTTGTGAATAAAAAAAATAATAATAAATTAAAAAAAACACTTTTGTGAATCGCCTTGGGATGTTTTACTACGTTAAAGGCGCTATATAAATAAAAGTTATTATTATTATTACATTGCTGCCAGGTCCTTGGCATCAGACACCTGGCATTCACGTGGCCTTCTACTTTTGCCCACTGTTACTAGGCTATTTGGCAGAACACTTGGATGGCGGAGGGAAACAACATCTCTAAGTCATCTCCTCCATCAAGATCTCCTCGGCGCTATCTGAGGAACAAAGGCTCTAGTAGCAGATATTTTGCTTGCAGCAGCAGCTCTATAGTTCAGCATTCAACAATGGCACCTTCCTTTTGAGAGGTGCATGTTGCCTTTTAAGCAGTGGGAGTTCTGTTGGATTTCCTGCCTCCAATGCGCCAGATCCAAAGGGTGAATAGTGCTGATAACTTTCTCTCATTACGGAGATGAGGCATGTACCTCAAAATGGCACGGATCTGAGGTCATCAGCTTCAAGCTCACTTTGTGCCCCACTCTGGACAACACTTGAAAATTGTCAAATTTTTGGCTGCTGATAATAATGTTCTTAAGTCTAAGGAGCTTTTTTGTTTCTGTGCAATTAATTCCAATTGGATGTTCAAGGATGAATGTAACCAACTTCTGAGCTTGAATCCAAAAATATCTGAAGAATTCCAGTTCACTTTCTTACTGTTCTAGCCTGTCATAATTAGACAGTACTTGAATTAAAGAGAGCTATTTATCTTAATTTTTAATTGATTCAAATATTTCAGTAGCGGAACAAGAATGATTTGCAGTATCTAAACTGCATGGAAGCAATTTTGTTATTGACTGTTTTATGAAGAAAATTCTATTTTGTATATTTTAACAAACTCTGGGTTACTACATGGTTATTTACAAAAAAAGTACACAAATCTTCATTTAAAGAAAATAAACAGTGAAGTTATCTCTACAATCAGGAAGTGGATGCTTCAGAGATGATCACATTGTGTTGCAATTTGGCAAACAAATGACTGTGGGGAGAACTTTAACCTAAAAAAAGGGTGGGTAATTAAATTGTTAAAAATTGGACCTGAACCCGTCTCCAACCCGCCCACTTCTGGTTTTAATGGAGGCAGGATGGGGCGGTCAGCCAACCCGCTCCCAGGTGGGACATCAATTTAAATATTATAATGAGGCTGGAAACTTCGTTTTTAACCTCAATTTTGTTTATCACTGCATGTGGATGAGTTTTACACAATCGTAAAACCCAGCAGTTACCGTAAAGTGGGGACTGCTGGATCCAGGAGATAAGTGCCTTTATAACTATGTCCTGGATCCAGGGTTCCTACCGAACCCACTCCCCGTGATCGGAGACCCCCTACCAGACCACCAATCACCACTCCCACCCACCGCCCCCCCGTCGCAGGTCTCCGATGCCATAAATGAGGCCTGTCACCCTCCACAGGAGTTCCTGCAGCCACTTCTTGGCCATGATCGTCCTCGGGGGGCCCCCCTGTGTTTTTACGGCCACTTCCTGGCCCTACCGTGATCCCTCCTTCCCTCCTCTGTGCGGCCTAGTGTTGCAGGCCTACCCGCCCGGAGCAAGCCAGCCTCTCAATCAGGCTGACTGTGGGTAGGAAACAAAGGCCTCACATGTAAAGGGTTCCCATGGCCTCAGAGCACCCTCTACCCCTAACACGCCTTCCCTATTAAAATTCAGCCTTATATTTTAATAAAATTACAATAATGAACACAAAGAGAAAATGACAAGATTTTTTTTAAATTCTCACTGTTTTAAATGAACTAAATATAATAAGGTAGATTTGAACTTTCACCGTCAGGCGGAAAACTCATCATTGAGGATCAGCTGTATGTTATACACACCACCCTATCAGACGTTAATGGAAAGAAAAATCATGCTGGGCGTATAACTGGCAGCTGATCTGCAACGTTGAGTTTAGTGCCCGACAGTGAAAGTGAAAAACTACGCCAGCATCTTTAGTCATCAACAAAGTGAGATTTATAAGAGTGAAAACAAGAAACTTTCCACAGAACCAATTTATGAAACCCTATAATACTGAACATCAGTAGTTTCTGACTGGGTCTTTTCTTAAATTTCAAGCTTTGAAAATCTGGGATTTTTATGATTTTCACATCATAAAACGATATTTTGGGAATGTTTGTTGTGTATATTTTTGGGCATTATTCTAATCATTTTTTTTTACGGTTATTTGTTGGCTTGTGCTTCTCTATTGAAACAAGATGTGTATTCAGCTTCAGAGAGTTAACCTTACAAATTAATTACATCTCCAATCCGAATGCTGAGGACTGTTGGAAACATTCAAACACCACTCCTACGGCTGCAGGACATCTGCAGAACCACAGCTGGACTCATGCTTTACATAATGTACTGATGCTGGGCTTTTGTGTAAAAAGTGATGTCATGAAATATATCATGAAGTCCAAATAAGGTTATGGTCATTTTGCCAAAGGAAGAATATGAGCCTTAAACAGAAAATCCATTTATCAGTAAATGAAACGAATTGTAAAATTGATGTTGTAAAAATGTTTGTAAAGTAGAATCTTTATCTAATTTAACAATTTTTATGGACTCCAGAGGATTAGATCAAATCAAATTCTTTTCATTTTAAAACTATAATCTAATGTATCAAAACAGGAAAAATTGAACTATGTTATTTACTTACATTCTGCTTTCCATCTATGATTTGGGAAAAGTAGGGCATTCACTTACATTAGTTTTCTTTTTAATCCCAAACACTTCCATGGTCTATTTTTCATAGATCACCGAGAAATTGACCCCATCTCCATCATGGGAGACCTCTTTTGATCCCAAGATTACCTATTTGTTGCTTTTTATCTGAGATGGTTGGGAGGTTAATATAAGAACATAAAAACATAAAAAATAGGAACAGGAGGAGGCTGCTCCGCCATTCAATAAGATCCTGGCTGATCTGATCATGGACTCAGCTCCACTTCCCTGCCCGCTCCCCAAAATCCCTTATCCCCTTATCGTTTAAGAAACTGTCTATTTCTGTCTTAAATGTATTCAATGTCCCAGCTTCCACAGCTCTCTGAGGTAGCGAATTCCACAGATTTACAATCCTCTGAGAGAAGAAATTTCTCCTCATCTCTGTTTTAAATGGGTGACCCCTTATTCTAAGATCATTCCCTCTAGTTCTAGTCTCCCCCATCAGTGGAAACATCCTCTCTGAATCCACCTTGTCAAGCCCTCTCATAATCTTATACGTTTTGATAAGATCACCTCTCATTTTTCTGAATTCCAATGAGTAGAGGCCCAACTTACTCAACCTTTCCTCATAAGTCAACCCCCTTATCTCTGGAATCAACCTAGTGACCCTTCTTTGAACTGCCTTCAAAGCAAGTACATCCTTTCGAAAATATGGAAACCAAACTGCACGCAGTATTCCAGGTGTGGCCTCACCAATACCCTGTATAGCTGTGGCAAGACTTCCCTGCTTTTATACTCCATCCCCTTTGCAAGAAAGGCCAAGATTCCATTGACCTTCCTGATCACTTGCTGTACCTGCATACTATCCTTTTGTGTTTCATGCACAAGTAGCCCCAGATCCTGCTGTATTGCGGCACTTTGCAATCTTTCTCCATTTAATTAATAACTTGCTCTTTGATTTTTTCTGCCAAAGTGCATGACCTCACACTTTCCAACATTATACTCCATCTGCCAAATGTTTGCCAACTCACTTAGCCTGTCTATGTCCTTTTGCAGATTTTTTGTGTCATTACACATTGCTTTTCATTCAAACTTGGCTACATTACACTCGGTCCCTTCTTCCAAGTCGTTAATATAGATTGTAAATAGTTGGGGTCCCAGCACTGATCCTTGCGGCACCCCACTAGTTATTGGTTGCCAACCAGAGAATTAACCATTTATCCCGACTCTCTGTTTTCTGTTCGTTAGCCAATCCTCTATCCATGCTAATATATTACCCCCAACCCTGTGAACTTTTATCTTGTGCAGTAACCTTTTATGTGGCACCTTGTCAAATGCCTTCTGAAAGTCCAAATGCACCACATCCCTTTTATCCACCCTGTTCGTTACATCCTCAAAGAATTCCAGCAAATTTATCAAATATGACTTCCCCTTCATAAATCCATGCTGACTCAGCCTGACCGAATTTTGCTTTTCCAAATGTCCTTTGAGGTTGGGGGAGAGCCATTGTCCATCCTGATTCCAGACTGATCCCAGTCCTGAGATACCACTTCGCCACATCTAGCTTCTGAGCAACAGGGTTGCATGCAAGCAATCTGAGAGTAGAGAGCCGAGTGGCCATCAGTCCTAGAGGTTGAGGTCCAGAAAGTAAAGGTGAAGTTTGTAAAGAGTTTCTCTTCTCCCCCAAGTTTGGTGCAGGCTTGTTTGAAAACACTGGCTGTGGTTCAACTTTGTTCTTCATTTCTGAGAGAAAAAAACATAATAGGATATATTTTACAAATCTGTGGTGCCATGGAGCTTTGCGCCGCAGGAACGAAAATCGAAATTTGAGCGTGGAGTTTAGAATGAATGGACAGAAAATCCTGCAGAGTCTGTGGAGTTTCATGCCCAAATTCCTGATATGTGCAGCCAACATGCAAAGCTCTACATTAGGAGCAAAAATGCACAAAATCTTTAAATTATACCAATCATTAACACCTAAAATGAGCCCAATCGAAAGAGAAATAGGCCATTCAGCATCTCAAGCCTTTTCCACCATTCAATGGCTGACCTATACCTCAACTTACATTGAACCTCAGTAATATTACAGGAAGTATCAAAATGCTGTCTCAAATATCCACCTTCAAGCATTATTTTCATTATTTGATACTTCCTGTAATATTACTGAGGTTCAATGTAAATTGAGGTATAGGTCAGCCATTGAATGGTGGAAAAGGCTTGAGATGCTGAATGGCCTATTTCTCTTTCGATTGGGCTCATTTTAGGTGTTAATGATTGGTATAATTTAAATATCTTTTATAATGAGAGTATCAAAATTGTATATATTGTTTATATAATACTTAACCAGTTGAATCATATAGTTGTCTAAGAGTATTGTTGTATCATGTGTACATTTACAATGTTCTTAACTGTACCTCTTTAGCACTATGTTACTTTATAGTGATGTCTGAGGATGGCAAAACATTGATTTGAACTTATCTTGGCAGAGCCTCTTTGATTCCATCAGCTGTGGAACTGGATGAAGTGTACACGGTGCATGCTCTGACCAGTTTTGACTCAAATTGGCAATTGAGGTCCTCGGATTTGCATATTAAAAAAGCCTACCACAAGTGGGCGCTTCGGGCACCCAACGATGTGCCTTGTTCAAAATTTTGCTGGTTTCTTCATTGGTGTTAATGGGCAGTAAGACGACCAACCTCATTTTGGGCTGTTACCACCCTGTTAAAACACTAGGCGATAAAAGGGAAAATTAACACAAATATTTTATTCTTGAATTCCTATGACAATTTTTTTTTGTTGTGTTCAATGTCATGGAATATATTTACACTTGAAATATTACTATACTTAGGAGTTTAGTAATTAGTTTACGTTTTCAAATTTTTGTATACGAATTTGTGTTATATAAGTAACTGCAGGGAGGTGCGGCCTGGCAGCCCAGCTGGTATCTCTGGTTTCCACCACTGATTCCACCTACTCTAGGAAATGCTAGGAGAGAGATAATTGTAGTCCTCAGGGCAATAATGAACGGCCTACAGGTGCTCGCTTTAGATCGAGAGGGCCCAGTAGTGGATGCCTCTATTAAAATTCCCTGGATTCTGGAGAGGACACAGCAGATTGGAAAACCACAAATGTAACACCCCTATTTAAGAAAGGAGGGAAACAGAAAGCAGGAACTTATAGACCGGTTAGCCTAACATCTGTCATTGGGAAAATGCTGAAGTCCACTATTAATGAAGTAGTAGGAAGACATTTAGAAAATCATAATCAAACTGTAACAAGTGGGGTACCACAGGGATCAGTGCTGCGGACTCAACTATTTACAATCTATATTATTGACTTGAATAAAGGGACCGAGTGTAATGTAGCCAAATTTACTGATGATACAAAGATAGGTGGGAAAGCAAGTTGTGAGAAGGATGCAAAGAATCTGCAAAGGGATATAGATAGGCTAAGTGGGTGGACAAAAATTTGGCAGATGGAGTATAATGTGAGAAAATGTGGAGTGATTACAAAATGCTGTGGTACAGAGGGATCTGGGCGCCTTTGTACATGAAACACAAAAAGTTAATATGCAGGTACAACAGGTAATTCGGAAGGCAAATGGAATGTTGGCCTTTATTGCAAGGGGGATGGAGTATAAAAGTAGGGAAATCCTGCTAGAACTGTACAGGGCGTTGGTGAGACCACACCTGGAGTACTGCGTACAGTTTTGGTCTCCTTATTTAAGGAGGGATATACCTTGCATTGGAGGCAATTTAGAGAAGCTTCACTCGGTTGATTCCTTAGATGAAGGGGTTGTCTTATGAAGAAAGGTTGAACAGGTTAGGCCCATACTCACTGGTTTAGAAGAATGAGAGGTGATCTTATTGAAACGCATAAGATTCCAAGGGGGCTTGACAGGGTAGATGCAGAAAGGATGTTTCTCCTCATGGGGTAATCTCGAACTAGGGGGCATAGTTTCAGAATAAGGGGTCACCCATTTAAAACTGAGATAAGGAAGGTTTTCTTCTCTCAGAGGGTTGTAAATCTATGGAATTCTCTACTGCAGAGAGCAGTGGAGGCTGGGTCATTGAATATATTTAAGGTGGAGATAGACAGATTTTTGAACGATAAGGGAGTCAAGGGTTATGAAGATTGGGCAGGGAAGTGGAGTTGAGGCCAAGATCAGATCAGCCATGATCTTAATGAATGGCGGAGCAGGCTCGAAGGGCCAAATGCTCCTGCTCCTATTTCTTATGTTCTTATGTTCTCCTCAGGTTCTAACAACCTGATTTTTTCGTCCTCGGCCCAGTGCAATGGATAAAATAAAAATCAATCTTCAGCTCTTCGGGGCTCTTTTGCTCTCTTTAAGCTGGTCACCTCCTCATCTAGTGTTGCAGCAAGTGTCCCTTGGCCCACGTTTTCCTCATTGGTCGCAGCAGGCTCCCTCAGTCACAGGGACCCGGTCAGGAGCCCTCCCTGCATAATTTATGAACTCAACCCCAGAAGATGGGCATGGATCATGTCAAGTTTGGGTTGGGACAGCAGGCAGAAGTCCTGCCTTGACCCTTCTCCAAAAGGAGAGGGGAAATTCAGCCTTAGTATTCAATAGATTAATCCAGTGGCATTTATTACAATAGATACATTTCATTTCACACCATCCCCACTTTAAAAAGCTATTGTTTAAACAATTCTGTTATGTTTATTTTCTGACCTAGAGCGCCATCTTACAGACAAAAATATAATTAACTTCCGTTGACATCGTACCTATCCCCTTTTAATAGGCACTGCTGTGGAAATATATTTTTATCTAAGCTGTATCACACTGTATTTTGTTCCCTTTTTGATATAAAACAAAATGGAGTCCTGGTCCTTCTAGAAATTTCTGCAACAGATAGTCGGTTTGCATAAACAGCTAAACCTGGCTTGAAACGGCTGATAGTTGATCAATAGCCACCAAATAGCATGGAGACTGTCCTGCTGAGACAAGTACCACCAGTGGTGCTCTCCTGTATTGTCCATACAGCACCAGTTCCACTCCCCCACCCCCACTCTTTGAGGTACTCAAACTACAAGCCGTTATCTCTTATACAGAACTCATCCATTTGTTGCAAAAAGATAACTGATCAGAAAACTGGACAATCCTGACACAATGCAATGCCGGTAAGAGCACATTATCACACTCTCATCGAGCAATGGCTGACTGGCCAACTAATAACCCTGACAAAAGGAAGCATTTGGAAACCATGTCAGGACAAGGATGTGGTAATTAACTCTTTATCTGTATTCACTGACTGCAAGACAGAGCCAATACACAGGAAGAGGCCATAACTTGTGTTTTTACTGTATAAATATCTCGTGAAACTGTACTATTTTGGAGGTCTTCACTTAGCCTTTGACTGAATGAGACTTTTCCCTTGCTGCAAGTAAAATTAAAGGAACACCTGCCGGAACTGAAGGTGTCTGAGTCGTATATTGCAAGTCGAGATTTCGACAGTTACTTCTTGGAGGTCCAACTGAGATCGTTTACTCTCTACCCTGTGAGTAAACGGATGCTGGCATAGTGCCTCTTCAGTGAAGGGCTTCACTGGCCAGAATAAGGTGAGCCTTTTGCTCACAAGAGGTTTCTTCACTGTTGAATCGCATATGTAATCTGTTGTCCACAGGGGAGGTACTGTCTATGAGACTCGACATTTAAGAGCTAAAGTTATTTTTGTAATCATTTCCTTCTCAGCTTGTAGGCAGAAGGGATCTGACCCTGGAAATATCTTGAAACAGCCCGGGGAGATTTTCATTAGGAAAAGGTAAAAAGAGCGCTATCGATTGACGGTTCTTATGTGATTAGAGTTAAGGTGATTCTTGTGAGGATCAGAGTCCTTGTGCAATGGGACCATAAGTTTTATAAGTTTTATTAGGATAAGTTAAGGACTCGGTCTGTAGTGGCGTACAACGCAGACTGAGAATTGATTATTTGTTTAGATAGAGTTTAAGGTTATGATTTGTATACTTGCGTGAATGTTGTTTGTCCTAGTTGACCTTGTTATACTGTTGTGTTCAATACCTTTGGGCGACATTGCAATTAGCGAAATGGGAAGAGTCACTTGGAAAAATTGTGATTTGGGAAAACAAGGATTGATTGAGAAAAGAACCAGTAACTGATTGATCAACTACGGTGGGTTTGTGCCAACATCTCTCACACACCAGACTGAGCCCAAATTAAGAGCGTTTTCAGGCCACGTGACGGCAAGGAGAAGTGGGCGTAGAGAACTCGATTGGCCGAAAGGATTGTGAGATCAGAAACTGTGGAAAATCTTAATCATCCAGAATGGGTGCTGAAGCAAGTAAAACACCACCAAAGGGCATACCAGCCTATTTTATGCTCCAGAATTGTGGTCAGTCTTCAATTGACCACTTAAAAAAAAATTGGTTAGAGTGGACTAAGGGTGAAAATCGCCCATTTCCACCCGATGGTTTATTTAATTTAGAGATAATAACATGTCTAGAGGAGTGCCTTATAGTCATAGACCCAGGGAGAAGAGGAAAAAAAGAAAGTGTTAGATCTCTTAATTTTAATGAAATACGAACTCCGATGGTCGTTTTAACTTTTTAATCTTGGCAGAGAGTAACAAGCTGCTGGCTGATTGCCAGTTTCTTTGTCTTACTGAAACCAGATGGTCAAAATGGCTGTATTTATGCCTGGATCAATTTACAGAAAAGAACTCGCCTTCTTTGACCTTATTGGCTCAATTGAAAGTCTTTTAACGTTTTAATTGGCTCACTACCCAAGGTCCGAAAATGTCAAGTTGATTGATGAGTTAATGCAACATGCCAAACTGCATGTAGCAGCCTTGACTTGGGGGTCTGTGAATTTTCACAGTCTGTCTAAATGCAGCCTGTTTGAATTCTCTATCAGAAAGTAATAAAAAAAAGGCCTCGGTTCCGATTCTTCATGCCCACGTAAAATTAACAGAGGAAGTAAATCAATAGGTAAGAAAAAAAACTACCTGATAGTGACGTATGGATCCAAAAATAGAGCTGGCCAAACAATAAGCTTTGTTGAATGAAGAGAAACTTTTGTGAATGTCTGTCTTTGAATGAGAGTGCTTGTGTGATTTTTTTGACTGCGGAATTTTTCATGTGTCTGAAAGCCTGTTTGGAAAGGTGGTGGAGCTGCCTGTTTGTTTTAGCTCCACCCACTTTTTCAAATAGAGTGAAGTTTTTTTTTTAACCCTTCGTAGTGTTGTCCTGTATGTGGGAAGTTTTAAGAGTGTGAACCTAGAATTGAATTACATTTTAAGTTAGAAACGTAGGTGTGGATTTATCCTGATGATAAGTTATGGAGCTAGGAAATACACAAAGGATAGGTTTGTTGAGCAAAAGATAAAAATACATGGTCCCGGTGGTTTTTTTTAAAAAAGAGAATTTATTTGACACGCTCACTTACTTGTCGAAAGAAAACACGCAATCATTGATTACATTAGGTTGAAAGACATAAATTTAGTCTAGGAATGAGATAAAGAATGGAGAAGGGAAGTTGTAATGCCTTTTCCAAAAAAAGCCTGCGTGGGTCTCTCGAGGCTGGGGAAGGACACCCCCATTTTCCTTTGTGTAAAACATTGACACGAAAGCTTCTAGCTCAGGAAAAGAGATTTTTAAATAAAAGATTGGCAGCAAAATATTTGAATTGGAATTTGAGATATTTCAGGTGATTATCCTTGATAAACATTTTGGGTGTATTGGAAAATCTTGGGTTTGGAAGCTGTTTTAATAAATTACACAACTACTGTGTCAGAAGCTGAAGCTTAAAAAAAAAGATGTAATTTATGAGACACTGTATCATAAAATTGAAGTTACAGAGCAAAAGATTGGAGTTTTTGATGTTCAGCTTCTAAACCAGAAGTTGGGCACACAATTATAAAACAAGTACTTTGCATTCTGTGATCTGTGAATCACTATAAGCATAAATGAGAAGTCCATGTAACACACCGATTTTTCTGGTTCAGAAGCCCAATAGTGACAAATGGAGGTTTGTCCAAGACCTACGCGCTGTGAATGAATCTACTATATTCTCACAATGCTTAAAGAAGGATTTGGAATGAAGTATCCCGGAATGCTTTCCAGAATCTTAAGCAGTCCCTCACTTCAGCACCAGCCTTGGGATTACCAGATTACACTAAGACATTCAACTTATTTCTTCATCACAAGTCAGGTTTTGCACAATCTGTTTTGACTCAGTTACATGGGGACAGGCAGCGACCGGTAGCATATTTCGGTGCCCAACTAGACCCAGTGGTATGCGGACTACCAGGATGTCTTCCTTCGTTGGCAGCAGTTTATTACGCTGTACAACAGGCTCAGGCAATAACTCTAAATCATCAAACCATTTTATATATCCCACACTCTGTCGAGATTTTACTTACTAAATGTGCCACCCAACACCTAACTTCTGCAAGAACCACTAAATATGAAGTTTAACTGTTATCAAATCCGAACCTTATCATTAAAAGATGTACCACCTTAAATCCAGCCACTCTACTCCCCACGGAAGAAGACGGCGAACCCCATTCATGTGAAATGAATTAATGACTAAACCATGTATCAATTTAACAGGTGTACCAATGTGTAACCATGATCTAGTGTACTATGTTGACGGATCAGCCTTACAAATTGATAGGGGCCAACCTAGAGCGGCTTATGCAATTGTAACCCAGTTTAATGTTGTCGAAACAGCCTCTCTTCCAGACTCCTTTTCAGCCCAACAAGCCGAATTGTTTGCGTTAACTCGAGCCTGTATTCCGGCTGAAGGACAAACAGTTAATATCTACACCGACTCCAGGTATGCTTTTGGGGTAACACATGACTATGGACAAATTTGGAAAATTCCCGGGTATCTGACTTCTTCAGGAACCACTATCAAGAATGCAGAACAAGTAGAAAATTGAATGAGATAGCATTTGGGAATGCCAGAGCCAATAATGCAGCTAAGTCAGCAGCTCTGTCAAAAGAGGGGAAGCAGGTGTCATTGTTTTCACTAAGGGAAAATAATTGCTCAGACCCGCCATCCACTATTAATGACGTGCTGGCCTTTCAGACACAGGCCAAAACGGAGGAGGTGTTGACCTGGACGAAGGATCAATGTTATAAAAATCCAGGAGGAATATGGGTTCACCATGACGGCTGCGTGGTGGCGCCCAAATCCTTACTTCCATGTATTGCCCGATGTGTTCATACATTCACACATGCGGGCAAAGGGGGGATGGCAGATTCTATTTTGGCAACTTGGTATGCACCAGGTATTTCGGCAATTGCAAAACAAATCTGTGAAAATTGTGTTACCTGTCAGACAATGAATCCGGGTAAGACGGAAAAAGTAGAATCTGCCTCCCACCCAAATCCAATGGGGCCTTTTGTACATTTACAAATGGATTTTATTGAATTACCTATGTGTATTGGCTTCAAGTATGTATTAGTTATTGTAGATGTGTTTTCTAGATGGATTGAAGTCTTTCCATGTAAAAAGGCCGATGTCACTACTGTTGCTAAATGTTTGTTAAAAGAAATTGTACCGCACTTTGGAATCCCTGCTAAGCTTTCTAGTGATAATGGGTCACATTTCACGGGAACTGTTATAAGAGAAATGTGTAAAGCTTTGCAGATTAATCAACGTTTTCATTGCAGTTATCATCCACAATCAGCTGAACTTGTTGAAAGATATAATGGAATGATTAAAAATAAGTTGGCAAAATTATGTAATGATACTGGACTGAAATGGATAGAACTGCTGCCCTTAGCCTTGATGGTAATGCGATCTGCAACCAACAGAACAACAGGCCTGTTGCTGCATGAGATAGTTATGGGACATCCCCAACAACTACCTTTTACAGTACCATTTACTGCAAAACAAATGGACATCCACAAAATGGAAGAAAATATGTTGAATTATTGTATTGCACGAACCAAATGTATTTCCAGCTTTCATTCACAGGTAAAATAAGCTCAAGTCAAGCCAGCGGAAGGGAAGTGTCATAACCTGGAGCCCAGAGAATTCGTTTACATCAAAATTTTAAAAGAAAAAGCAGTATACAACCAAGATTTTAAGTTCCATATCAGGTTTTGCTGGCGACTAATACTGCAATCTAGGTAAAGGGAAGACCAACATGGATCCATGCGTCCCATTGCAAAAGGGCATCCGACCAGGAGGAAGGGAAGAAGGAACCAAAGGAATAGAAAAAGGAAGACTGAATAAGGAACTGTACGGACTATGGGGACTGATGGTGCTGTGCTTGACAGGGTTTTGCTTTGCGTTATTGATAATACCAGGGGTGCAGAAACGCGAACGAAGGAAACTGCAGGTAAACATATTTGTGCCGCTGAGTCATAACTGTGCTCAAGAAAGAAACTTGTCCAGTTCCCATGTACCTGTCCACTCCAAAGGGGGTATTCCCCTAAGATCTGTCCCCTTTAACGAATCAGAGATGGCAGAATGGTTGATCGTGCAAAATAGGACAAACCTAACCAAGGTGTCAGAAATGAAGGATTTAAAAGAATGGAGGTCAGCAGGGTATAAACTTACAACCTTTCAGGGATGGTACCAGCCAAATTATAATAATAACCGTAAGCCACCCTTCCTAAGTATTACTCCTGGAATAGGAAATCCTGAAGGTATAATATGCCTAGTGAGTAATGAGACTAAAGGACCACAAATGGGACGCAGCAAGTGTTCCCAAATGACTAAATGGTAAGCCACAACAAATCCCATTGATGGGAGAAAGATAGCAACCGTTCGCTGGACGATGGTCCATAACAAAGCCTCAGGTGAAGGGCAGGACGGTGAGACCACTCGCGTATGGATGACACGAAAGGATCAGGAGCTGACGTCCTATAATTGCACCTACTTTATTTGTGGCCGTAAAGCCTACCCATGGTTACCAGCCAACTAGACAGCGTCCTGTTACTTAGGATATGTGGTACCCTTTATTAGATCAACAAAGACTCGAAGGGATGCCTATGGACGTCATAGATTTAAACGGGATTTGATATGGCTAAATGGAATATTCAAGGTAATGATACCACCCTATGGAATAGCATCAAACGAATGGCAGTTACGGGAACTGGCTAATTTAGTCGAATCAGTAGCCAACGCAACTACCCAAGTCTTCGAAGGGGTGAATGATGAAATGGTAGCCATTCGAACAGTGGCTCTCCAAAATCGTATGGCCTTAGATTATTTCCTAGCCAAAGAAGGAGGGACATGCGCATTACTAGGTGGAGAATGCTGTACATATATCCTGGATAAGTCAGAAGAAATCGACAGTCTAGCTGAATACATTAGGAAAAAGGTAATAGAGTACAAACAGACTGTGGGATTGGGCATCGGAATGTTTGGGATCTCTAGGGAGATCTGTGGTATAGGGTTTGATTTAAATTCCTGCTGATAGTCTTCGCCCTATATCTTTTGTTTGTCTTGGTGAAGTGTTGCTGTGCCAGGTTGGGAAAAACAGTGTTATCTACCGAGACCACTGCTAGAGTTATGGTAGCAACAACTACTGAAGGTTCTTGTGCGGAAATGGAAAGAGTGAGACTGTGCAAGATCAGAATGGACAAAAGTGGGGAATGTGAAAATATATTTTTATCTAAGCTGTATCACACTGTATTTTGTACCCTTTTTGATATAAAACAAAATGGAGTCCTGGTCCTTCTAGAAATTTCTGCAACAGACAGTCGGTTTGCAAAAACAGCTGAACCTGGCTTGAAATGGCTGATAGCTGATCAATAGTCACCAGACAGCATGGAGACTGTCCTGCTGAGACAAGTACCACCCATGGTGCTCTCCTGTATTGTCCATACAGCACCAGTTCCACTCCCCCCCCCTTTGAGCTACTCAAACTACCAGCCGTTATCTCTTATACAGAACTCATCTATTTGTTGCAAAAAGATAATTGATCAGAAAACTGGACAATCCTGACACAATGCAATGCCGGTAATAGCACATTATCACACTCTCATCGAGTAATGGCTGACTGGCCAACTAATAATCCTGATAAAAGGAGACATTTGGAAACCATGTTGGGACAAGGATGTGGTAATTAACTCTTTATCTGCATTCACTGACTGCAAAACAGAGCCAATACACAGGAAGAGGCCATAACTTGTGTTTTTACTGTATAAATATCTCGTGAAACTGTACCATTTTGGAGGTCTTCACTTAGCCTTTGAGTGAGTGAGACTTTTCCCTTGCTGCAAGTAAAATTAAAGGAACATCTGCTGGAGCTGAAGGTGTCTGAGTCGTATATTGCCGAGATTTCGACACTACCTTGTTTATGCTTAATTTGGTATACTTTTATCATCATAATATTGGTGTTCCCAAAATGATTTTTTTTATTTACAGGTTTAACCGGTCAATACTTTTTACTCTGAGGTTAGGGTTAGAATGGCGAAGAAATTGTCTCCTTTTAATCACATCAGTTGTGGATTCAGCTTTGTTGGCAGCCGTTTCAAGTATACTGTCAATCTGTGCTACTTGATGCATATAGATTCCGTTAACAGACAGTAACTTGACATCAGTTTGAATAATTAGAAAGTTATTGGCCATTAAGAGAGGGAGTATCCTTGGTACACCCAAAAGCTTAAAGGTCATATAAACATTCACTTGTAAACAAAATGCTTCTACTCAAATATCAAGAATTGACCCCAGTCCTCAGAGTTCATAATGGAACAAGAGTTGGCACTGCGGTCCAACTTTATGCTCCATGATGACTTCTGTGATCCTGAAGATTAAACATAGAGTAATTCATATCCTGGCAGTTTATCAGGACATGTGTTTGAATCTTACCACTGATCTGGTACGCATGATTATCTAATGCATGTTGTAGTGAATTCACGGGGAGTGTTGTTGTGCCTTGGGTGTCTCTCTTTGGGCTTCTGCCCTCACAGCTTATGCCTGGCCTGTGACGTACCCTGAGTGCTGCAAGAGCACCCCTAGAGAGACTGTGTCCACAGCTTATGAAGCGGATTTTGAGACTCGTGCGTCCCCACAGCTTATGTCTAGCCTGTGAGGCACCTGTGAGTGTCAAACACTCCTAACCCCTTCTTCCCTAGCCTGTGACACACAGTTGAGCGTTTTCAATCTCTCTGGGCTTCTGCCCTCACAGCTTATGCCTGGCCTGTGATGTACCGTGAGTGCTGCAAGAGCACCCCTGGAGAGACTGTGTCCACAGCTTATGAAGAGGGTTTTGAGACTCGTGCATCCCCACAGCTTATGCCTAGCCTGTGAGGCACCTGTGAGTGTCAAACACTCCTAACCCCTACTTCCCTAGCCTGTAACACACAGTTGAGTGTTTTCGAGGCGTTCCTAGCTTCCCTTACACTGTTCTGACATAAGACTCATGATCAGGAGATGTAATACAATAGAACTGAGACAAGGTGATTCCAAGAGGAACTTAGGCTTCCAATTTATTTGACAAGGTGTATCTCAACAAACAACAATACACCAACAAAACAATCCCCCTAAATCCCAATAAACATACACAACGAAAATCTTTACACAAGTTTAGCAGTACAATGCCCAACCTCCCACCTTTCCTGGCCTAACTGAGTTGGGAGTTCTGGGAACCAGAGGTTATACACACTACTGTGCCTTTTGCAGTCTGGTGGTTTGTTTCTTCTATCTTCGGTGTCTTCGGACACTGGTTTTCTTTCAGTGTCGAGAGGCTTGCTGGTTGTTGGATCACGAGAGCAGGGAACCACACACACTGTGTCAGAAACCCCTTTTTATAGCCAGATTATCCAGTCCGTCTCTCCTGCTGAAATCGATCCTTCCCATTGGTGGGCTTTGTGATTTTGAAAAATGCAGCAGTTTTAGATTATTGCGGGTTTTTTCCACTGATGTTAACCTACTCAAGATTGGAGTAGGTGTTGATTGCGTTGGCCTCCTGTAGCCATTGTGTAGGCCTTTGGGTTGTTTTGGATTCCCTAGTTTTCTGAAGGTCTGCATCATTTCCCTCCAATTCAGTTTTCTCTAACCTACTCAAATTTTGAGTAGGGGTTGATTGGGTTGGCCTCCTGTAGCCATTGTGTAGACCCTTGGTTTGTTTTGGGTTCCCTAGTTTTCTGAAGGTCTGCATAATTTCCCTCCATAGTGTAAACATGGGGAAGACAATAGCCTGATAATGGTGATGAGTCAGTCCCACAGTTTTCGAGCAAGTGCTCTCCCATTGGCTTGAAAGCCCCATGCTTCGGGCTGACTCTGTCCCACCATTGGCCCTCCGGTGTCCTCCCCCATCCAATCACTGCTCTGCCAAGGTCAAACCGTCTCGGATTCAATTCACAGCACAGACTGATCCCACAGCCCTTTTCCTTCTGGGTAAAATGAGGGGGTTTTCGTCCTCCCCTACAATGTTTATCATTCATACAACCGTACTTATTTCTGCCACACTATTCTGACAATGGACATGGTGAGGCACGTGGATATGATTTAAAGCTTAGGAATCAAAGTTAGTGTGAAGATGAATAATGTTTGGAGCATGAAAGGAGCTGAGAAAATGATGCAACAGTTGCACAGAGCCTTGTTCAGAACCCATCTGGAATGCTGTGTTCAGTTTTGGGTACCAAACCTCAGGAAATATATTTTGGCCTTGGAAGTGGTACCGCGCAGAATGATACCAGGCTTTAAAGGGTTAAACTATGAGGATAGGTTGCACAAACTTAGCTTTATTCCCTTGAGTTTAGAAGGTTGAGGGCTGATCTAATCGAGGTATTTAAAATGATTAAAGATTTCAATAGGGTAGACTAAATAAAAATGATTTCCTCTGATGGGGGAATCGAGAACAAGAGGGCATAATCTTAAAATTAGAGCTAGACCATTTAGAATTGAAATCTGGAAGCACTTTTTCACACAGAGGTTAGTGGATATGTGGAACAAAAGGCTGTGGATGTGGGGGGGGCAATTGATATTTTCAAAACAGAGATTGATAAATTTTTGTTTGGAGGGATACCAAAGGATATAGGACAAAGGCGGGTAAATGGAATTGAGGTACAGACCAGTCTTGATCAAATTGAATGATGGAACAGGTTCGAAGAGTGTAAGAGTGAGTCACTCTGCCATTATAGAAGGATCAATATATCAAAAGAGGAGTCAGGTCAGATATGCCTACCCAGAACACATACGTAAGGAGTGAAGGTCAATTTGTAATACCAGGAAGTTTCTGAATATATGTTTATTTATTTAAATGCGCGAGACAAGATAGTGTGGTGATACTTTTCACTTCTGATCTGAGTTTTGTGGAAATCTTAAGGAAGAGTCAAAGGCTTCAAGATTTGCATTGCAGAATTACAATCTCCAACTGTTTAATCAAAAAAGCATTGATAATTATTCATGCGGCATGGTGAAAGTTTTCCATTTTTACCCAAATACTGTTGATTTGAGAACAAATAACATATTTGGCACTTGAAACTATGGTGAAATATATTTAAACTTTGCATTCAAATTCAGGTGTCGATCTTCTGAATCCAATGTTAAATACTGGTGTACAACCAGAGAAGTAACTTTCTGTTGACCCTCAATCATTTGGAAACAAACATTCGCAAGACTATCAGGAGTCAAGAGCAAGCCTTTTTATTTTTTTATTTTATAAAATTGATGCCATTGTATCTTTAATACAACTGTTGTTGAATGAGAGCATCATGGGAGGCCTGAGATGCATAAATACAATGCAGGCACAACGTGACGTGAGCGGCAAACAGCATTGTGTGAGGCCCGAGGAGCATAAATACAGTGCAGGCATGGAAGAGCAGCAGAGAGCAAAACAAACATAGGGAAAACACTAAAGACGTGACATCACAACTGCCGCATAGGATAGAGCCCAAAGAATTACAGATAAGTATTTCGGATAAATATCTAAAATAAACTAAGCAGGGAATATTAACACTCAAGGGATTCAAAATTGTTTAAAATAAGAATCTGGTATATATAAATACTAAATAAAGAAATAATAAATAGGAGTTAAAGTGGTACTAAGATAAAGCATATAAATAACATGAGGTACGTATATATATATATATATTTTCATATATAAATCTACATGTAGACTCTAAATAGATTGATGGGACAGCTGAAACCCATTGTCTGAAATTCCTGTGCCATGTGGGAACTCCAGGACACTTCAGGCATCCTGGGTGACCATGTGTGCAGGAAGTGCCTCCAGCTGCCTGTGCCCAAGCTCAGTGTCTGAGCTTGAAGAGCGGCTGGAATCACTGCATGGCATAAGGGAGGCTGAGAATTTCCTGGATTGTACATTCCAGGAGGTGGTCACTCGGCAGCTACAGAGAATTGAGGAGGATAGTAAGTGGGTGACCATCTAGCAGGGTAGGAAGAGGCAGGCATTGCAGGAATCCTCCCAGAGTGTGGCGCACACTAACTGGTTTTCAGTATTGAATAATAGTGAGGGTGACGACACCTCAAAGACGTGCCGAATGGAGCATGGCTCTATGGGGCAAAGGACTGTACAGATGGGCACAGCAAAGTATAGGAATGCAATGGTTATAGGGGATTCAATAGTCACGGGGACAGACAGGCGCTTCTACAACCATCAATGCAAGTCCTGCATGATGTGTCACATTCCTCGTGCTCGGATAAACTGAGAGGATGCAGATCATTTTTTGGGGTGAAAGGAAACAGCCAGAAGTTGTGGTCTATGTAGGAATCAATGACATAGGAAAGAAAAGGGTTGAGGTACTGCAGTCAGAGTTTCAGGAGCCAGGGAGGAAGTTAAAAAGCAGGACCTCAAAGGTATTAATCTCTGAATTAGTGTAAAGAGAAAATAGGGGAAGGAATTCCTGAAATGTGTACAAGACAACTTTCTTGATCAGTGTGTTTCCAGCCCAACAAGAAAGTAGCAGTGCTGGATCTAGTTCTGGAGAATGAAATGGGGCAAGTGGAGCATGTTTCAGCATTTGGGGAAAAGTGATTATCATATCTTCAGGTTTAGAATAAGTTAAGGAAAAGAAAAAGGAACAATCAAGCGTAAAAATACTTAACTGGGGGAGGGCTAATTTCAATCAAAAACTGGTCAGCAAAATAGTAATTGAAAATGGGAGACCTTCAAGGAAGAGATAGGTTGAATACAGTGTAGACACATTCCCAAAATGGAAGGGCGCCCAAAGTTAAAGCTCCCTGGATAACTAACAATATGGCTAATGAAATGAAAAAGAAAAAGAAAGTTCATGACAAACGTAAAGTTCATAAGCTGAACACAGAAAATACAGAGGAGATCTAAAAACAGGAATAACAGGGGCAAAGAGAAAACATGAGAATAGATTAGTGACTAACTTAAAAGGAAATCAAAAGTATTTTATAAATGTCTAAATAGTAAAAGGGTAGTCAAAGGAAGGGTGGGGGTGATTAGGGAAAGCTTCTTGTGAAGACAGAGGGCATGGTTGAGGTACTAAATGATTACTTTGCATTTGTCTTCACTAGAGAAGAGGATGCTGCCAATAAATCAATAAAGGAGGTGGTAGTACAAATATTGGATAGGATAAAAATAGAAGATTGGCAGTACTCAAAGTAGAAAAATCACCCAGTCCGGATGGGATGAATCCTAGATTACTGAGGGAAGTAAGGGTAGAAATTGTGGAGGCTCTGGCCGCAAGCTTGCAATCCTTTTTAGATATGGGGGTGGTGCCAGAGAACTGGAGGATTGCAAATGCCTCTTTTCAAAAATGGGGAGAGTGCTAAACAGACCAGTCAGCCTAATGTCAGTGGTGGGGCAACTTTAGAGACAATGCGCCCAAGTTTGGGTGGAGTTGCTCCTATTTTTTTGGAGCAACTAGTTTAGTTTGGAGTATCTTAGAAATCACAATTCTCAGCATTTAGTTTGCTCCAGTTCTAGTGAGTTAGTTTAGTTTTGTTTTAGTTCCGTTTTTTTTTCAAAAGGGGGCATTACCAGCCACTTAGGCCTGTTTTTCAAGTTTAGGCAGTGAAAAGTTACTCAAAATTAACTTAGAACGGAATAAGTGTCGACTTTTGTACGCTCAGAAAAACCTTGCGTACACTTTAGAATTAGGCGCAGGTAGCCAGAGATGGGGGGGAGGGGAAGTTAGAGGGAAGTTAGGGGATTTTCCAAAGCATTAAACACTTCACTTTTAAAAATAAAGAACTATCATCAATAATAAATGATAAATAAATCAAAATATCAATAAATAAAAAATAAAAGATAAAAAAAATTAAAAATCATTCAATAAATCAATAAATAAAAAATAAAAAGTTCCTATCTCACCTACCCATTCGGGAGCACCGGGAGCCCAGCCAGGGCTAGGGGCTGCGTGCTGCAGGTTGGAAATCGGCACTCTGCCCGCTCCAGGAGCCCATTTGGCCAGGCTCGGGGCTCCGTGCTACAGGCTGGAAATTGGCACTCTGCCCACTCCAGGAGCCCATTCGGCCAGGGTTCAGGTTGGCATGTTTTGGGCCCCTCCCACACAGCCAGCAGCACACTCACACAGAATCTGGGGGCCAGGAGCTACTGCGCACGCGTGCAGACTCCACTGCGCACGCATGCAGCTGCCGGCACTCTTTTTGGCCCAGGGCTGTAACTCCGCCCCCTCCCCCCCCCACCCCCGCCGCTGTTGTGCTGCGTCGCGCTGACTGCTGAACAGGCCTGCTGCATGGAGAATCGCGAGGTAAGTTTTTGGTGCAATTTTCATTCGACAAAAGAGGCGGGCCTCTCGGAGGTGTGCCATTCTAGCGGATATCAGAAACTTGGGCCCAATAATTCAGGACAAAATTAATTGGCACTTGTAAAATTATGGGTTAATAAATGAAAGTCAGCACAGATTTGTAAAAATTGCAAATTGTGTGACTAAATTGATTCAGTTCTTTGATAAAAAGGGTTGATGAGGGTAGTACGTTTGATGTTGTGTATATGGACTTTCAAATGGCATTTGATAAAGTATCACATCATGGACTTGTTAGCAAAATTAAAGGCCATGAGATTAAAGGGACACTGCCATCGTGGATACAATATTGGCAAAGGGACAGGAAGCAAAGAGTAATAGTGAATTGTTGTTTGTCACAGGGAAGTATACAATGGTGTTCCCCAGGGGTTGGTATTAGGACCACTGCTCTATTTAATATGTATTAATGACCTGAACTTGGGTATACAGGGCACAATTTCAAAGTCTACAGATGATATGAAACTCGGAAATGTAGCAAACAATGAGGCGTATAATAACAGACCTCCGGAGGATATAGACAGACTGTTGAAGTGGGTAGATACATAGCAGATGCTATTTAATGCAAGGAAGTGTGAAGTGATACATTTTGGTAGGAAGAATGAGCAGAGGCAATATAAACTAAATGGTGCAATTGTAAAGAAGGTGCAGGAACAAGAGAGACCTTGGGTGTAGGTACAAAAATCTTTGAAGGTGGCAGGACAAGTTGAGAAGGTTGTTAAAAAAGTATACGGGATGCTTGGTTTTATTAATAGAGGCATGGAGTACAAAAGCAAGGAAGTTCTGCTAAATCTTTAAAAAAAAACACTGGTTAGGCTCAGATGGAGTATTTGCATACCCATTATCATCATCATCATAGGCAGTCCCTTGAAATGAGGATGACTTGCTTCCACGCCAAAAAAAAGGATGAGTTCACAGGTGTTTCGAAAGAAAAACCCGAACTACATCCTAAAGTGTGGAAGATGCCTGTGTGTGGATTTTTTTAACGTGTGGTGGCCGTTGCACACCAGCCACCACACGGGCTTGATAGAGCGAGGCCTTGGTCCAGTGGCAAGGATTACACAAGACAACTGGAGACCAGCTCTGCTGCACGGACCCAGTGCGTACACATATCACAGTGTGGGCTGGCCCGTGCTGCCCCTGGGCCCTTGGCCCCGAACTCATGCCTCCCCTGGGCCCTCTATAGTCTCTCGCTGCTCCTGCGTCCCGACCTTGCCGCTCCTGCTGTACCTGCCCTCGCTCCAATCACCGACCTGGACCTTGATGACGTCACTCTTTGCTGCCATCACCCTCCTGCACCAGCTCGCACTGTACCTTGCAGTGGCATGCCTCCGCACTGTCCATGGCCGCCGCTCGCCACTCCTTTTATGACCCCGACCTGCCGCTGATGGTTTCTCGCAGGTCGGGGCCTCCACGCTGCTCCTGGGCTGCCGCTCGCCGCTCCTTTTATGGCCCCGACCTGCGAGAGAAAAAGTATATAGAGGCACTAGAGAGGGTGCAAAACAGATTTACAAGTATGATATCAGAACTGCGAGGTTATACCTATCAGCAAAGAATGAACAGGTTGGGTCTTTTTTCTCTTGAAAAGATAAGACTGAAGGGTGACCTAACAGAGGTCTTTCCAATTATGAAAGGTTTTGATAGAGTAGACAGAGAGTGTTTCCACACTTCTGCTGTGTCCCTGCTACTATCCACAACCCTGCCCGAGCATTTCCGCAACAGTTCCATTTGAGAGAGAGCTGAACTAGAGGCCATCAGTATAAGATAGTCACTAAGAAATCAAAAAGGCAATTCAGAAGAAACCTTTTTACCTTGTGAGTGGTGAAAATGTGGAACTTGCTACCACAGGGAGTAGTTGAAGCAAATAGTATAGATGCATTTAAGAGGAGGCGAGATAAGCATGTGAGGAAGAAGTGAACAGAGGGTTATGTTGGTAAAGTTAGATGAGGTAGAACGGGAGGAGGCTCAAGTGGAGCATAAACTACCACACCTTAGGAAGGATGCCAAGGCATTAGAGAGGATGAAGATGGGATTTACTTGAATAGTACCAGGGATGTGGGACTTCATTTATGTGGAGAAAGTGGAGAAGCTGGGGCTATTCTCCTCAGAGCAGAGAAGGTTAAGGGGAGACCCAATAGAGGTATTCATAATGATGAGGGTTTTTGATAAGAGTAAGTAAGAAGAAACTGTTTCCAATGACCGGAGGGTCAGTAACCAGAGGGCACAAATTTAAGGTAATTGGTAAAAAAACCAGAAGCGATATGAGGAAAAAACGTTTACACCGTGAATTGTTGTGATCTGAGTGCACTGCATGTCAGGTGGTGGAAACAGATCAATAATAACTTTTAAAAGGAAATTGGATAATTACTTAAAGGACAAAACATTATAGACCTATGGGGAAAGAGCAGGGCAGTGAGACTAATTGGTTTGCTCTACCAAAGAGTCAGTACAGGCACGATGGGCCAAATGACCTCCAAATGCTGTATCATTCCATGATTCTATGCTATCTGTTAAGTTATAAACTTTTGGAGAGCCTGTTCTATCCTACTCAAATAATTACAGTGATATTCACTGTATGTTCAATTTATATGTCCCTGCCCTCACCGAAGCAGTAGACTGCCAAACTCATGCACAACCACACAAAACAAATATAGCAAGTAGAATTTGTGTATGAAACCAGTTGAGCACCATTTTATAAATTTTAGTATCAGACATACTTATTCGTCTCCCTCCTGCATTGGCATGTTAGTCAGATGTTTTACTGCGTTCACCTGAAGCCACTTGCATTTATGGATTCAGGTCATTAGCATGAACTCAAAATGTCCCTGTGGTAGCCCCACTCTCTGGCTGGGGCCTGCTCCCAGAATCAGGGCTGGAAATTCAACCACTGATGCAAACCTGAAAATTGTCAATAGTCACTGACTGCAGGGCCCTCTGGCTACTGTCTAAATGAATCCAATAGTTCAAATAACCCTTCTGTCTACCTCTTTTAGACCCCCTGTCTGAGTAGTTCTAAGTGCAGGGCTACCACAAGCTTTTTTAGGTGCACCTTCAAATGAGTTCTCAACTGGTGTTTCAAGAGGAAAATGAGGCCAGAGGCACTTTTGGGTTCCTCACTTTCATTTCCATACTGTTAGATTGCTTGTCGAATGTGAAGATCTTTCAACCAGAGGAAGCCTCAGAAGTCAGCCAGACCTTCCCATGTTACAACCTACTTTGGTCTAATGGTCTACCAAAGCAAGGTTTGGTCACTTCTCTTTGTAGATGCAGATGTAGAGGTACTGATAGGTGGGCATAGAGGACCTCTGGTGTTGCTTGACTTGTCTGTATCCTTTCTTTGGTCCTTTCCGACTTTCCAACACATCAAATGGGAGGAATTTCCATTGAGAAACCTATCAGTGCCAATAATTGTGCCGGTGGCAAAATAATATTTACATCAATTGGCACTAAGGTTCATACAAGTTAACTGCCAGTAGAGCAAGATGTAAAAAAAAAAAGAAAATGGCCTAAAAACTAAGTATGAATACTAGGCCCTTTAAAATTACTTATATATGCAGCTCAGTGCCTAACAAACCTGAATGCCACTTATATGAGTTTATTTTGGGAATGACATGGGCACAGCAAAAATGCTGTATAAATATACAGAAGGTGTGATTGTATAATATAAATGCCCCCATCCTGTCAGAAATGCACATCATGTGCATAACTGGTTGAGATGTGCCATAATGCATCTCTGCCCTTTTTTCCGGTCTGTCATGCCCTGTCTGTGCCAGTGCACAGGCATCAAAGTTTCTCTCCATGAGTTAACTGCCCTAGCTTTCTGAAAGGAGTACCATATATTTAACCTTTTCTTCCATGCAAGATTAAGAACAAACCTTTCAAAAGCTTGATTGTTTGACACTCCAAACCATGAATTAATCTGATCAATATCAGCAAGGAGATTTATGGTTGATTATGATCAGTATCAATGGTGATAGTTCATGTGCAAGAGACAACTGGTTTGGTGCAAAAGAACTTCGATTTTATTAAAGGTTGAAAATACAATGTCAAACTTATAATCACTCAAGTAAAGAGCAGTATATCACCCATTCAAAGGGGTTACACCTCCCACCTCCCAATGCCTAACACTGACTAGGTTAAACTCCAGGGCAAACAGGGATTATGCTCACCAATCCTTTACTGGTAGTTGGCGGTGGTTCATGATTTCGGGGTTTGCTGGATTTTATAGGTTCTGCTTGCCATACCCCGAATGTCGTAGAAGACTTCTTACTGCGCAATCTTCGGTTGGGTGGTGTCCACTGATGCGGTAGGGCGCGTTTTGGATTTATGGGGTAAGTACCCACTTTCTTTCATTAGAAATAGTTTAAAGTCTCTTTAGATAATGTTTTCACCTGTTGGTAGTCAGGCCTAGGTTGTAGAGAAGAAACTTTCAAATCTTCGGTTTCTTCCTTGCAGAGTTTTGTTTCGAAGTTGGTCAATCGCGGTGTTTTTGGTGGTACCACATTGGCTGTAGTCAGTTGCTGCCACGATGTTCTTCCTTCCTTTTCGGTTGCAGGACGTCGAGGCTGAAGAGGCTTGTTAAAACTGCTGCGGTGGTCTCTCTCCTTTCTCCCTCTGATGCATAGCATAGCATACCATAGCACTGCATACCCTTTGTTAAAGCAGGGCCCAGTTATACCTTTGCAGCTGTTCTAATCTTCACGCCAAATCAGTCCTGAGTTTTTGTTTAATTTTGGCAGGCTTGATATTTCTTTGTCATATTTTGGCGGGCCCATTAAAATGTTAACCTGTTACGGATATGTCGATCTTTTAAATCTGTTTTCTTGATGGAAATATTAGCTTTGGTAATTGCAATGTCTGTCTGTGCTTGGGTTTTCCATGCAGGTTGGATGTGCCATTGTTATTATGTATGTGCTGGAATGGTTTTACAGGTCAGGATGATGGTTAGCTATCTCTGGGTTAATTGTTGCTATGTTAATGTCTCCTGGGGAGAAGGGTTTTCGAGTATCCACAATTCTCCAGACAATTTGCTTTAGTTTCAATACCCAAGACAGCTTCAATACTCAAACTGGCTTCTTTGAAGGATAGTTCCTTTAGATCTTAGCCCTGCCCACACAGACCCAATCTGCCTTGTAAAATCCCAAATTCGCTTAAAGTTCGTAGTTTCTTCGAGGTGCACTTTAGGATCCCAAACTTTCTGGTAGATAGTTCCAAATTAAATTTCCTTTCCAATGAGTCCAAACACTGGGTGGGTTCGCCCACGAACTTTGATACTCTACAGTCCCCCCATGACACTCTCCATGCTAGAGTGTCATGCTAGGCGAGCAAAATTACTGAGAGTCAACCTTTCCTGTATTTACCTAACTAAAGTTTTAACGTGCATCCCCCTTTGAAATGCAATGCAGTTTACAGGCAAATACAGTCATTTCAATTCTGTAACAGCACACAGGAGGGTGCGACGCCCCTCCATCACTCCGTTTTTACAGTAAAGATAAAGGTACATAGTCAAACACATTTCTAAGTAACATTCGTACAAAACTTGATCTCTGTGTTTTTACAGCCGGTAAAAATTAAAACAAATCAAACATGGTAGTATGGTGTTACCTCTCCCTGCGCGATCCCAAAATTTGGCCAGGGAGTGTACAGCACCCTTTGGTGCCTGACCTGATGGCCTCTGCGTTTCACTCAGCAAGTGAGACATCATAAGCAAAGAATAATCGCAAGTTGACAGACAACCAAAACGTGGGAAGCTATTCTGATCCCGGCAGGAACTTCTATATTTCTGAAAATGTCCCACCAAGGTGGAATTGTGATCTCTAGAATCTTTCTCCCTATTTCAATTGTTTTCTGTATAGAAATGTTTTTGTGAGATTGCAACAGCTTCTCGTAGAGTGGTAAGATGTTCGGGTATAGGGGGAATTTCATAGCCAAAATGTGTAACATAATCCTGCAGGTTTGTGATGTTTTCTCTCACAGTGAGGTGAACAATGGAGGATTCAAGAATGGAGACAATCCATTCCTGGGCCACTTGAACTGATGCCTCAGGTTTAAAGCAAAAACTGCTGTCACTCACCGGACACCAGAAGTGTCCAAGCTGGTAGTGGGGCACACTAGTGGTGACACAATATGTCCCAGCCCCTATGTATGCTACCTGTGGAGGGACATGGTCTTGTGCCATTACCTCCATGGTGCAGTTGATAGGCTGTGCGCCAGCAGCTTTAAACCCACACTGTGATTTAGAATAGGCATTCAAGTGCTGGGGACACAGTATTATGTGTGCACCCCGGCTCTGGCACCCGGAGAGGTCAGTAGCCGTCATAGTGTGCTCCACTTTATGACATAGGGTGGGACCACTGTAAAACGAACAGGTGCACCTCCTTGAATGACTCCAATGTTCTCCACCCTGTATACCGGTGCGGGTCGGGCTGTCCCACCCATGACTGGCATCCTTAGTACTATCCCCATGATGGTGTGATTAGAACGCCCGCAATCTAGTGGGACAGGGTAGGCTTCAGAAGCTAGGCGGAGCTGGCACGGACTTAGTGAATTACTATACGGGTGGAGGGCTGTGAGGTGCTTGTTACTTATCCAGGAGGGGACTAAACCTTGTTTGAAATCCTCCAGGTTGTTGCGGCCCTCGCCCAACAACCATGCCCCATACAGCACACACACCTCATTCTATGCAGCCTGGTCTGAAGCATTCCTATCCTCCCGTATGAGTGCATTCATTGTCTGTGCATGTTTTTCCAGCTCAGCCACAATCTCCTTTAAATGAACCGTCATAGCCTGGTCTTCGTATAGCTCTGAGCCTACTACTGTGTTTTCTTCTTTTAGGATCTTTCTCAGTTGGTTCTTTAGACCATTTATCTTCGTTTGCAGTTCTATATCATCTAGGCTATTTATCACAGAGGAACTTGTATTATATGCAGTAAAAATGTCATTCAAGGTTCCCCTTCTAGGTCTCCCCGTGCCCATGGTGTCCCGAGCATATAGGGTGAAAAGATTTGCTTTGTCTACATTGCCAAAGTGTAACTCGTAAAATTTCTTGTACATTTCTCTGAGTAGGGCCTGGTATAGCTGTTCTGTTTCCTTCGGGCACCATGCAGGTAAGTGCACCTCGGTAAGGTTTAAGATAACTGAAGCTACTGCGTAGTGTACCCCCTGGTATAACACCTTTTTGGTCGGTACCAATACTAATCCGTTCCCTGGTCCCTTGGTGGTGGTGGTAGGACACCTTTCTATTATTGTTCGCACTGGCGGGGTTGTGGGCAGGGGTTTCTTAATGTGTGCTCTAAGTTCGGTGGCATTAATTGGGAGTGGGGATTGTGGGACCGCACACCTGTGTCGGCTGGAATCCCACCCCATCCCTTCCCCCTCATCTTGCCATTGCCTGGTGAAGGCGATTGATATGCCTGCGGTACAAATCTCCTCTGACCCCCACATGCAGACGTAAATTCCATGTTCAGACTCCCACCACTTGTTCTAACACATCTTCACTCCTCCCCATGTCCCCGTGATGGCACGGTATATATCATTATCGAGTCTTTCCCAGTCAGATTCCTGATCCCCCGCGTCTTTGCTCAGCTTCCTGAGCCATTATCATCTACCCAGGGGAATCTGCCCTTTACAAGTCAAACACACATGTTTTCCCTCCATAACACTGACCAGTGCAGCAACGACCCATATCCTGGGGCATGGAATGGATGCCTCCCCATAGATAAATCCTTCCTGGCTGGAGTAGCGAGTGGAATTAGACCCTTCGTGGGCGTAAACGGCGAGCTCTTCCATACCCAGGGTGCCACCCCTGGCGATTACGATCGGGGCTATCTCTCCCGAGCACCCATAAATGAGGGATTCTTTCACATCTCCTCGGCCACCACTGCTCATCCTTATCAAGGCAAGCAGGAACAGAACCCTTCTCATGTTGTTCTCCTTCCTGTAGGGGCACATAAAACAGATTGCCCAGCCCTGAGAAAAGATCTCTGGCTTGACAAAAAGTGATCGAGTTCCAATTTGGGCTCATTTCTTCTTGGAGAACACAATTAAGTCTTTAATCAACTGGCTGTCTTTTCCAGTTCCCCTAGGAATTGATGTCTGTTATCAACTTTTGTCTCATCTTATTCTTATCGTTCTTGTACTGCCTCTTTTACTGTCTACAAGATGGGGTCTATTCCTTTCCCCAATAACTAGTACATATGTCACTATTTAGTCACCGACTGTCGGCTGAAACTCTTACATTCTATATTCATCTAAACATTCTTATTCTATTCTGCTCGTTTCACTCCTTCCATACGCGTGGTTTCTTTTCGGTCGTAGTGACCTGAAATCATTACACGCATAATCTACACTACGCTAGATTCTTACTAAACATACTTCAACTCATATCTTGCTATTTCTGCACATCTGCCACCCGTCTCCGGGTGGCCAGGTTAACTCCTGTTCTTATCCTTTCTTCTTGGGCCTTTGGGTTTCCAGCGAGACCGGTAGCAGGTCGGCCTGTACCGCAGGACCCAGAGTGTCCTGACCGGAGGTGGGTCTGAGTCCCACACTATTGGGGGAATTTCCCCTCCGGTGCTGCAGCACACCGCCCCTTTGGGGGTGGCTGCATGGTTCATTTCATCACCTGAGGGTTCTACCTGGTTGAGGGCTGCGGGCTGGGTCCCAATTGGTAGCTGGTCCACCACTATCTCTTCTGGGGGTCCCTCATCACCAAAGATTACCGGCTGGGGGTCCCTGTTCGCAGGCTGGTCCCTGATCCTAGGTACCCCTTTGCGGCTGGTCCCTCTCCCGGGGCTGAACCACATAAATTGGGGCGCTGATGACCACGGTGTCTTAGGCCGTGGCGTGCGGAGAGTCCTCCTCAAGGCTCTGACTGCTGGGGGTGCGTCCAAGTCCCAAATGATTGGGGGGATAGCCCCTCCAGTAACACAGTCCACCACCCCTAGACGTGTAGTCTGTGGATCTGCCACGTCCCCTGTGGGATTTCCACAATCAGGGGCTGCTGGCTGAGGGTCCCTGCCTTGGTACAGTTCACTGTTTCTAGCTGTCCCTTACGTTTAGCTGCTATCCCGGGGTTGAAAAGTTTGCACTGGTTTATGTTGAACCACTTTGTACGGAGGGGCATTTTCATGGCATAGACCATGGGACTTGCCTTGTCGACAATGTGATACAGTCCCATGCACAGTGCCTCAAAAACCCCTACTCGAGCACAGTTCCTTACCATGACGTGGTCCCCTACCTCCCATTCGTGGTGTTTCGGGGTTCTATCAGCATTCGGATGCTCCGATGCTGTTTTCCTATGTTGTTAGCAGACTGCCAGTGAATCTGTTTAAGGTGTTCAAACAGATTCCTGACAAAGCGGTCCCGGCTCGCTTCCCTAAACTGACCTTCCGTGAGTACCGGGGCTCACACATGGGTGGGGGTTCGCATGGCTCTGCCGGTCATGAGCTCGTGCAGGGAGTACCCCGTGCTTTTTGACTGGCTGGCCCGAATCCCCATGAGGACCAGTGGTAGGACCTCTACCCACCCCTTGGGTGAGTCCCCTGTCTCTTTACAAAACCTTTCTTTTATAGTACGGTTTAAACGCTCCACAGCCCGGGCGACTGCGGGTTGTGGTCGACATGCCATTTCTCCTTGCTGTCGAGCACCTTAAGGGTCTCCTGCATCACCTGCCCAGTGAAATGACTCCCTTGGTCGGACTCCACGTACTGGGGTAGTCCCCATCTGGAGAACATTTCCCTTACCAGGAGCCTAGCTGTTCCCAATGCAGTAGCTGTTTGGCATGGGAAGGCTTCCATCCATTTGGTGAATACATCCACCAACACTAGGCAGTACTTGTAGCCTCTCTGGGCAGTGGGTAGGGGCCCGATGTTATCGACCTGGATTGACTGCCAGGGTCCCTCTACTGTCCTGATATGTCCCATAGATCCCTTTCTTTTCTGGGGGTCAGGGTTATTGCAGCACACACCAGACAGCCGGCGCAGAACTCGCGAACATCTTCCCTGAGTCCCGGCCACTACGCTGCCTGCTCCACCCGTTGCCAAGTGGTCTCAGGTCTCGAGTGTCCTGCTCCTGGACCCTTGTGGGCCAGCTGGAGGAGTTCTCTCCGGTGTTGTTGCGGCACTACCTATTGCTCCCCCCTGAACAGCATGCCTTCTTTAATGGCAATTGCTGCGGTGCCGTATGGGCTGTCTACCCTTTCCCCTTTAGCTAGCGTGTTCAGGACAGTTTTGAAGATGGGATCTTGGGTCTGAACCGTTTTCAGGACTGGGGGCAGTGCTACCCCTGCCCTCCCTGTCATCCCAATCCTGCCCCTGACTGCTGCGATGGGGCCTGGCTTGTACGGATCCCAGAGCTTGCCCGTGCGGGCACCTTGCTTGGCTAACATGTCAGCCTGCTGGTTTCCCTTGCTACGGGGTTTAGTGGTGGAATGTGCCTTCACTTTATGTATATAGACCTTTCCTTCCTACCCCATGGCTGTCATGATCTTTTCCAGTAAAGGCTTAATTGCCAGGGGTCTCCCGTCTGCAGCTGTGTATCCACGACGGGACCAGATAGCCAGGTACTCCGTACATGAATTGCATGTGAATATACTGTCCGAGCAAATCGTGTACGGGGTAGGGAATTCTTTGGGGTGTGTGACCATATACACCACCGCAGACAGTTCAGCATTCTGGGCGCTCATAGTATTGGGGAGTTTAATCGCCATGGCAATGCCTGCCTTTGGGTCATACACTCTGCAGCTTATGAGTCGTTCGCCCGCATATACCGTGCTTGAACCGTCCACATAGATCTCTCGGCCTGTGGGGTGTAACCCGGCCCGAAGGCCTATGTTAATTTCCCATATCCCTTCTACAGAACACCAGAGGCTGTCCCTGGATAGATCATGTTGGCTGCGAGCCTTGGCTCGCAGAGATCCTTTACCCTTAGGTCCATCTGAGAGAGGAGTAGGGTCCAGCTAGCAATGCGGGCACTGTTCACCGTCCCGTTCTTTGGGTGGGCGTATGGTGGGTAAGGAGTATAATAGAGGAACCCCGTGAAGATCAGTGATTTTTTTCACACCCTAGTGAATGGCTAGGAGGTGCCGCTCACAGTTGGAGTATCCCTTCTCCACGTCCGTGAGTATCCTGGAGGAGCAGACCACTGGTCTCAGCCAGTTGTGCCGCTCCTGGAGCATTACTACGCTCAGACTGTCTCCGCTGGCTGTTACCTCCAGGAAGAACTCTTTTCTCCCATCAATAGCCCCTCGAGCTGGTGCGGTCTGCAGGTCTTTTTTGAGTTGGATAAATGCTGCCTCGCAACCTTTGTCCCATTCCCACTCCACTCCCTTGTGTAGGAGTCGCAGCAGAGGGGCTGCGGTGGCTGCATAATCCTCAATGAAATCTCTGCAGTACCCGGTTAGCCCTAGAAAAGATCTTACTCCTGTTACTGTGTTGGGGGCTGGTAACTTCTGCACTGCTTCCCTTCTAGCTTTGTCAAAGGCTCTTTCCCCAGCGCGTACAGTCAGTCCAAGGAATTTTACTTCCTTCAGGCCGATCTGTGCCTTCTTGGGGTTCACTTTAAATGCTTCTTCTTTCAGCAGCTCCAGCAGTTCATCCAGCAGTGGGCCATGCTCCTCCCCCTCATCGGTTAACAGGAGCAGGTCATCTACATACTGTACTAACTGCTGGAGTCTGCTGAAGTTCTTTAAACAGTTGGCCATACATTGGTGGAAAATGCTAGGACTGTTGTGGAAGCCCTGAAGGAGACAGTTCCAAGTGTATTGCTGTCCTTTAAAGGTAAAAGCAAATTTGTACTGATCTTCTCTTTTTAAAGGTATGGGCCAAAACCCGTTGGAAATATCCAGCACCGTGAAGGTGGTCACCGAGGCTGGGATACTTCCAATGAGGTCGGCGACGACAGCAACAGTGGGTGCACAGGCGGGGATGTTACGGTTGGGTACTCGATAGTCCACCGTGGCTCTCCAGGAGTTGTCCGGTTTCTTAACCGGCCACAATGGAGAGTTCACATGGGTAGCTATTGGTCTCGATACCCCCTGTTTAATCAGCGAGCCCAAGGCTGTTTCCATGTCTGCCTCCACCTCCCTGGGGAAGTTGTACTGTTTCTATGGTCGGGTCATGGGGTCCCCATCTGTGCTAACCTTGACCCCGTTTATCCTTCCACAGTCGTGTTTGTGAGTGGCAAAAGCTGCAAGGTTTACCCTCACATACTCTTGGTACTCTATCGGAGTGTTACTGACCAGTGATTCAAGGTCGTAACCCTCCTTTGGCTTCATGGTGCACACCATCCCTTTTCCCCGTTTTTCTGGGATAACCACCAGCTCACTCTCCTGTCCCGTACATACTGCCCCCCAAAGACAATGATTTCTTAAATCCACGAGGATCCCGTGGCCTAGAATGAAGTCAGCCCCCAGGATCCCCCTCCCTTCCTGCTCCCACTTCATCAGGACACAAGTCCACTTGGTGTGGAGTGTTCCTAAACGAATAGAGAACGGAACAGAGAATGAGCCAGCCTGCTCGGCGCCTGTGAAACCCACCAAGCTGTAGGGGCCCCCGCTAGACAGTGGTGAGGCGGTGGGGTTAGCTGCATAGATAAGGGTGTTTCATGCACCATTATCCAGCAGGTAAGTCCCTTTCAACTTTTCCACTTCCATCTGAATGGTCAGTCTCCCCACGCATCGTACTTGAGGGAACACAGGTGAACAGGCTGTGCCTGTCCTAGTCACTCTTTTAATGGGATGGGGCAGATGGGATTTCGGTACTCAGGGCCATCTAGCATTGTTCAGAGCGCAGTCATAAAGGTATCAAACATGTGGGGAGCGACTGGTTTCTCGATCTCGGTCATTTGGGCAGGGGCTGGAGAATTCTTTCCTGCGCTACTCTTCCATGGGTTTCTACAATCCTTTCTCCAGTGCCCACTCTTTCCGCACCCGAAGCAGGTACGTTTTGTAATCGGAGGGGTTACCCCCCCTCGTTGCGCCATTCCCTCTTATCCTGACTAGGTCTGATTTCATGGACCCTTCCCTTGGGTGGGTGCTCTTCTGTCCCCCTGCCATTCCGGTAGGCTACGGTCAGTTGCCTGACCACTCCCTGTTCGGTGACCAGGCTTCGGAGCCAGTGGGCTCTCTCGTCCCGGCTTAGGTGATTTCAGTTGAGGTCATCTCCACAGGCGCTCTGGTCACAGTCTGTCTGCGAAAGCCTGTGGGGTTTCCCTTGTGAGCTGCACTGTTTTCTATACTCTGGAGAAGGGACTCCCGTCATTACAGCCCATGGCTAATAGAATGTCTTCCTGGATGGCGGCACATGTCCTCTGCCCCCTTTTGCTCTCGGCAGAGAGAAACTGGTACAGCTTGCCGTCCAGTGAGAGGAGGAGCAGCTTTGCTATCTCGGCATCATCACACCCGTTAATATCCCCTGCCTGTTCTACTTCCATAAAGTGAACCAAGGGGTCTCCCTTTGGGGTGAGCTTTTCCAGGTGGCTTATCATAGTCCTAAGCTGTTGGGTAGTGTGGGGAACCACAAATTGGCTTTTCAGGGGCCCCTGACCCCCAGCACCGCTGGGCAGCCGAACTTCTGTTGCTCGACTGGGCACATCGGCCCCGGCTCTGGCTCTTCCTGCTCTGGCTCGTCCACCCCTCCCTGCTGCCAGACTGAGCTGAAACTCGGCGCCACAGGTGATGGTCCGTTATCCCTATCTGCCCCGCAACACGTTCGCCCCTCCTGCTGCTGAACCGATATAGTCACCAGTGCCACAGGTGGTAGTTGAACAATTTTCTCCTTCTCCTCCAAGTTTACCTGGGCTGTACCCGGGCTTATACCATGCCTTTTGCCTTGGACAGAGCACGGGTTAAACTCTTGATCTGTTGCTGGCAGGGACCGTGGTCTCCCGACTCAAACCCATTTGTGCTGGCTACTTTATACGCTGCCTGTACGTCTCTTAACTTCTCCTCCAGCTCTTTTACTTGAAGGATAAGGCAAGTGTTTGCCTCCCGCAGTATCTTTTCATTATCCCTAACCTCGGTAACCTGACACTGAAAATAGTCCTGGCTGTTCTTGAACCTCACCATTAGCTGCACCTTTCCATGCTTCAGCTTGCGGAGTTCACCCGATAACCTCTCTCCTGCCATAGCCCTTTCATGTGATGTCTCTGCATTCCCATAGTTCTGCCTGTAGTGACTCGATGGTTTGATCTAGGAGTTGGACCTGTTGCTGTAGACAGACCAACCAAATTGCCTTCTCTACCGATTCTTTATGGTCCTTGCTTGCTGTCCACTGGACCGCAGCATCTCCCGGACACTCAGCACGCAACAGACCAAGCAGCCATTCTTTAGTGACATTCAGTTTCTTGTACACGTGGGAAGAAATCCTCTCTTCCATCTTGGTTCTTTCTTCCAAAACAGCACTCCCTGCATCACATCCCTTATACCAAAGTCCTGCCATGGTCACCATTTCTGTAGGGGGTGGTGTGTGGGGTCAGGTTCACCTCTGACCTTCTGAGCGGTTCGAATCACTCCCACTTCCTGGGTTCTAGACTTTGGATTTATTGGGGGGATGTGATAAAATGCAAGAGGCAACTGGTTTGATGCAAAAGTACTTCGATTTTATTAAAGGTAAGAAAATACAATGTCAAACTTATAATCACTCAAGTAAAGAACAGTACATCACCCATTCAAAGGGGTTACAGTGAATAATACACCTCCCACCTCCCGATGCCTAACACTGACTAGGTTAAACTCCAGGGCAAACAAAGATTATGCTCACCAATCCTTTACTGGTAGTTGGCGGTGGTTCGCGATTTTGGGGTTCTCTGGATTCTGTAGGTTCTGCTTGCCGTACCCCGAACGTTGTAGAAGACTTCTTACTGTGCAATCTTCAGTTGGGTGGTGTCCGCTGATGCGGTAGGGCGCATTTTGGATTTATGGGGTAAATGCCCACTTTCTTTCGTTAGAAATAGGTTCACAGTCTCTTTAGGTAATGTTTTCACCTGTTGGTAGTCAGGCCTAAGTTGTAGAGTGGAAGCTCTCAATTCTTCGGTTTCTTCCTTGCGGAGTTTTGTTTCGAAGTTGGTCGATCGCGGTGTTTTTGGTGGTATCACGTTGGCTGTGGTCAGTTGCTGCCGCGATGGTGATGTTCTTCCTTCCTTTTCGGTTGCAGGACGTCGAGGCTGAAGAGGCTTGTTAAAACTGCTACGGTGGTCTATCTCCTTTCTCCCTCTGATGCATAGCATAGCATACTATAGCACTGCATACCCTTTGTTAAAGCAGGGCCCAGTTATACCTTTGCAGCTGTTCTAATCTTAGCGCCAAATCAGTCCTGAGTCTTTATTTAATTTTGGCGGACTTGATATTTCCTTGTCATATTTTGGCGGGCCCATTAAAATGTTAACCTGTCTCGGATGTGTCATTCTTTTAAATCTGTTTTCTTGATGTAAATATTAGCTTTGGTAATTGCAATGTCTGTCTGTGCTTGGGTTTTCCATGCGGGCTGGATGTGCCATTGTTATTATATATGTGCTGGAATGGTTTTCCAGGTCAGGATGATGGTTAGCTATCTCTGGGTTAATTGTTGTTATGTTAATGTCTCCTGGTGAGAAGGGTTTTCGAGTATCCACAATTCTCCAGACAATTTGCTTTAGTTTCAATGGGCCCAAGTTTCCACAAGAAAAAAAACGGGCGCCCCTCCGAGCTGGGCGCCCGTTTTTCGCGCCTAAAACGGCGCCTAAAAAAATCCTCGGTATTCTCCACCTACTTACAGGTCCTCTGGCCCTCGGCGCAGCCAGCACGAGCTGTGGGGGGGGCGGAGCCAGGTCCCGGCGCTGAAAACAGTGCCGGGACCTCTGCACATGCGCGCTACAGTCGGCACGCAAGTGCAGTAGCTCCAGGCGCCGAACTGTGTGGGAGGGGCCCGAAGCACGCAGCCCCTAGCCCTGGCCCAATGGCCTCACTGGGGCTGCGTGAATGAGGCTCCTCCCACGGCCAGCTCCTTCTCCCCGTCCGACCAGACCTGACACTCGCTCCCCCCCCCCGACCAGACACCCGCTCCCCCACCCCCCCGACCAGACACCCGCTGCTCCCGACCCGAGACCCGAGACCCGCTCCCACCCACCGACCCGACACCCGCTCCCCACCCCCCCCTACCCGACACCCGCTCCCCCCCCGCCCCGCCCCGACCCGAGACCTGCTCCCCACCCCCCGACCCGACCCGAGACCCGACTCCCCCCGCCTCGACCCGACCCGAGACCCGCTCCCCCCCGACCAGACACCCGCTCCCCCCTCCCCCGACCAGACACCCGCTCCCCCCCCGACCAGACACCCGCTCCCCCCCCGACCCGAGACCCGACACCCGCTCCCCTCCCGCCCCGACCTGAGACCTGCTCCCCCCCTCCCCCCGACCCAAGACCCGACACCCGCTCCCGCCGCCCCGACCCGACACCCGCTCTCCCCCACCCGACCCGAGACCCGACACCCCCCGCCCCGACCCGACCCGAGACCCGCTCCCCCCCCGACTGACCCGACCCGACCCGTGCTCCTGTTCCCCGACCGCACCCCTCCCCCTCCTCTCTCTCTCCCCCCCCCTCCCTCCCCCTCTCTCCCCCCTCCCTCCCCTCTCTCCCTCCCCTCCCTCCCCCTCTCTCTCCCACCCTCCCTCCCCCTCTCTCTCCCCCCTCCCTCCCCCTCTCTCTCCCCCACCTCACTCCCTCCCCTCTCTCCCCCCCCTCCCTCCCCCTCTCTCTCTCTCCTCCCCTCCCCCCTCTCTCTCTCTCC